>NW_024535562.1:0-10729 GCF_016097555.1 Gigantopelta aegis
CGGATCAACCCTTACATCAACAACGACATTAACAACGACAACTGCATATACGTTTCACCACCACTCCGGACGGCGGCTCGCGGGCTTTTTCACAATCATCATCATATATCATTCATATCATTCTAAATACGGCCCACCTGTGTTGTATGGATAACCTGGGGGGGGGGGGGGGGGGGGGGGGGGGGGGGGGGGGGACGCCGTGGGGTAGGGTGCTTTTTGGGTGCGTTAGGGCGTTGGCGGTTTGGGCCGATAGGGATGCCTGTTAGGAGGCCCCCCGGAACCCCCCCCCCCCGTGGAAATCCGGACTGACCGGAACGGGCTACCCGCTTGTTGGAGCGCCGGATTGATTGTGGCGCGGGGTTCCCCCCTTTGCGAATCCTTTATCCTCCAGGGCCTAAGTTGACTAATTAATTAAATTAAAATAATTTATTAAATTAATCGTACAATATATTATTTCGAACCGCCCGATTGAAAAATTATTTTACTATGCACCTACTAATTATATAGTAAAAGAATAGAATGATTTAGTGTTTTCTTGGTGCAATTATTATTAATTTATAATATAAGATATAAGGTAATGGTAGATCCCGAAGTGTTTTTCTTTTTTTTCCTTTTTTCTTCCTTTTTTCTTCCTTTTTTAAGTGGTCATACCACATTTTAAAATTATTCCCTACACTTCTCTTCCTTACCCCCCCCCCCCCCCCCCCCCCCCTCCCGCCCCGGAGGTGGTCACTGGCGAAGTCAGAGGCTAGATCCGGGGCGGGCGTGCCTGAACCCTTGTGGATAGGGGCACGTTAATAGAGTTGCCCGTTGCCCCGTAAATTATTATTTACAGACGAAATGTTACCTGGACATTGGGGACTACGCAGTGTTGTTAGTTTTAAATCACTGGCAGGATTCTGCAAGTAAGGTTTTGATTGGTGGACATGAGCTCCAACTGGCTGGTGTTCGATCCACATGTAATAGTGGAGCTAATTTTAAGACTTAAATTAAGTAGATTGCTAGAGTAAATGAAAGTATATAATGATATATGAGAGTGAGAGAGAAAGAGAAAGAGAGAGAGAAAGAGGATAGAACAAAAACAAATATGCACACACATACACACACACGCACGTGTTTTGATTATGTACATATTTATCATTATTTATAACTACATTTCAGTGGTCTGTAAAAAGAAGTAGGATATACAATAGGCATACAGATATGAAGGTGTTTTACTTTACATCAATTTCACGTGACCTGTTGGGGCTGATGAAAACAAATGAATGAACAAAAGTAATTTTAAGATTATATATCAAATAGAGAATGGTACATTGCCCACTTGGTAACGAATTTATTAAAGCAGTTTTTACTGTAGTGAATATGTTTCTCAATCAGGTATCTTTGTTTAACTTCGTTTTGGAAATGAGTAATGCTTAACTGTACATTTTGCACTTTGCATTTATATATAAATTATTACCCATATGGGCTCAAATATACGGGGTAATATTTTTTCGATCTCGGCACAGTGTGCAGATTGCTTCTACAGTCACTGATTGGCTGGCTTTAAAAAGACAAGATTTGATTGGCAATTACATACTGCTGGGACTACTTTTTGTTCATTCATGATTCAATTCATCGGTCAAACTATTACTACGAATTTCAAATATTTTTTTACGATACGAACATTTACAAGCCACGTGCAACAAACTGGCTCAAACTAGGACGTGTGAAAGGTCACGCACTGTTCTGTTATTTTTGATTTGTTTCTGTGTTTTTTCTTGCGACCAATACCTTTCTAACTTCAATGGTTCTTTTGTTGTTACCACATTTTCTGAATTCGCCGACTATTTCTTCCATAATAACAATTTGAAAAGAACTAATTTGGATGGTTTAAACTAAAATGTTTTTGCACTTTGTGCCCTGGTTACAACTGGAGTTTTCTTGGTTGACAGTACAACACAACACGATGGCGGGAATTTGTGTATGTGTGTGTTGGGGGGGGGGGGGGGGGGGGGGGGGGTGCGCGCGTGCGTACGTACGTACGTACGTACTCGCGTATGTTTATATGGTAATATTACTGTGATTATTTTCAAAAATTAATAAACAAAATATATGTACAAATGTTTAAAAATGTTTTTATTTTATTATTTTGACTGGGTTTTTTTTTGGAACTATTCTTTGGTGGATACTGTTGGGTGTATGAATATATTGTTATGGCTGGTAGAGCTTGTTAGTTGTTACAGCAGCGAGAACGTAAATATACTTTTAAAATCGTTAAAGATTGACAATGGGTAATAAAGAGAATAACCAACTCACTACGAGGAATTACGGATTATCTGTCCCTCGTGAATTAATGCTGTAAAACCCTCGCCAGAGGCTCGGGTTTACAACATTAATTCACTCGGGACAGATAATCCGTAATTCCTCGTAGCTCGTTAGTTATTCTCTAAATACTTAGCTAACAATAATAAATCAAAAATATTATCTGTTTTAGTATTACTTTTACATCCAAATATAACAAGTTCAAATGATAAATTTAGGTTAAATATATGATTACAAGATTTTAATAACCAATTCAAAAAATTGTTCCAAAAAAGCTGAACAACTTTACATTCCCAAAATAGATGTTCTATAGATTCTCGCATTTCATGACAAAAAGTACACATTTACTGTCAATAAGTTTTAGTTTATAAGCAAACGTGTCAGTAGTCAGTATTTTGTGTAATATTCTATATTGGAACCATCTTAATTTTATTTCTTGAGTGGTTATAAATGGCTTTAAATAGATAGCAGACCAGTTTAGGTTGGAAGTGAAATGAAGTTGCCATTTTAGTATGGCAACATTCGGAACTTTCGACAACGTTAATGTATAATAATATAATTCTGAGCCTTTTCTAATAGAGCAAAGTGTCCGTTGAACCGGAGAATCGTCCAAGGAGATATTTGTTTCAACATGTTTAATATTTGTTTTCCTAAAATATGACTTAACGGAATGAACGACGCCATGGTATTCTAGAAAAGAAACATCTAACTCGTATATATCATTAAATTCATTTAAATTCAAAAAAATATTCTCGCTCATTAACGAGATTGCAAATCTGAGAAATGCCTTTCTCAAGCCATTTCTTTTTCAAAAAGGTTTTCCTATCAATTTTTATTTGGGAATTATAAAAAATTGTTTCAGATAAGAAATCTTCAAAGGATGTTACTTTTATTGCTGTCGAGAAGTCGTTAAAAGCCTGAATACAGTCCTTCCAAAACAGGTTATTTACATGTTTGAAACATTTTGAGGGGAAGTCATTACCAAATACAAAAATATTACGAAATTGAGGAAAACAAGCAAATAAAATAGGTTTCCATTTTGAATCTTTCGTTTCCAATTTTCGAATCCAGGTAATCTTTAAAGCCTTGATATAATTAAATATATCTATCATACCGAGGCCTCCTTCTTTAACAGGTTTACATACAGTTATTCTTTTTATCCTATCTGGTTTTTGGTTCCATACAAACCTGAATAATATTTTGTTTAATTCACACTGAAACGACTTAGTGGCGTTTGGTAAAGTTAAGAGTAAATAGTTGAGTTTAGATATTAATAAGGCTTTTATTATAGCTATTCTGCCAAATGGTGTTACAAATCTTCTCATCCATCTATTTATAATCTGTTTAATTTCAAACAGTTTAGAGTTGTGATTAAGTTTAGTTATTTCAGAAATATCAGTACTAAAGATAATTCCAAGTGCTTTAAAAGTTGGAGGAATTCATTTTAGATTTAAATGTTGTAAATATCTTACTAAACTATTCTTTTGGGAACCAATCCAAATGACTTCAGATTTATCATAATTTATTTTTAGTCCTGATAAATCCGCAAATCTATTTAAAGTCGCTATAGTTTCTTCAAAAGATGTTCTGCTACCATTAAGTATAACATCTGTATCATCAGCGTATTGTGAAATAAGATATTCTTTGCTGTTTATTGAAATGCCTTTAATATTCTTATTTTTACGAATAAGCTCTGCAAGAATTTCTACACAGAGGAGGAATATATACGGAGATAATGGGTCTCTTTGCCTGCATCCTCTGTAAATGTTAAAGGATGATGATACATTTGGATTTAATATTTTTATAGAACACAAAAATCCATCGTTTAATATCTTCTCCAAATCCAAAGAAATCAAGAGTTTTATGTAAAAATGACCAAGAAATCGTATCAAATGCCTTTTCAAAATCTACTCTTAGAAACATTCCTGGAATAGTTTGGGATTCAGTATAATACAAAATATCATACAGGATCCTTAGATTATCTGACATAAACCCAGTTTGATCTTCACTTATGAGAATATGGAGTACCCCTTTTAGTCTTTCTGATATGCAGGCTGATGCTAATTTTATAAACAATATTTAAGAGTGAAAAGGGACGCCAGTTAGTTAGAAAACGTTTGGGTTTATCGCCTTTGGGTATGCAGGTAATTATTCCAAGTTTCTGTGTTATAGGTAATTCACCATTAATAAAAGCATAATTCACAGATCTAAGAACAAAATAACCAATATCTTTCCAAAAACATTTTTAAAATTCGGCAGAGAAACCGTCAGACCATGGACTTTTATTGTCCTTTGTACGTTTTAAAGCATTTGATAATTCTTCATATGTCAATAAACCCTCTAAAGAGTCTGCTTGTTCTCTGTTAAGTTTATTTATATCTTGACCTAAAAATAAGTCATGTAGGTCAGTATCAGCTATCGTATCTTCTTTTGAAGAATAGAGGTTTTCATAAAAGGTTTTTGTCTCATGCATAAGTTGATTTTTATTTGTAACGATAGAACCATCATTTTTCTCAATATGAGTTATAGACTTGCTAATAAAGTTCCTATTTTCTAAGTTACAGAAATAGTTAGATATTCGTTCACCTTCATCTATCCATTTGGCTCTAGATCTGATGTAGACACCCTCCATTTTCTTTTCACGCAGGCTTTCTAAGTCTTTTCTTTTTGTCTGTATAATTTCAAAATCTAATTGTTCGCTATTTTCTAATATCTCTATTTCTTCAATCAGGTGTTTTTTTAGTTTACAGTTTTCTTTTTTCAAATACGATGAGTATGAAATTGTCTTTCCTCTAATTTCCATAAGTAATACTTGAGAGAAAAACTTGATAGCTTCCAAAACGAACTTATTAGAAACACTATTAGGATTTTTTTTTCTCTCGCAAAACAAATTCCTATCGTTAAGAATTTTGAAGAAAATCATGGAAAAGGAACATTCTTTAATTATTTCAAAACTTTCTCTCTGGTTACTGTTAGGTTATGAAAAGGAAATGTTTTATTTAACAACACACTCAGCACATTTTATTTACGGTTATATAGCATCGGACATGTAGTTAAGGACCACACATATATTGTGAGAGGAAACCCGCTGTCGGCACTTCATGGGATACTCTTTTCGATTAGCAGCAAGGGATCTTTTATATGCACCATCCCACAGACAGGATAGTACATACCATGGCCTTTGTTATACCAGTTGTGGAGCACTGGCTGGAACGAGAAATAGCCCAATGATCTTACTTAGTATGTCCTTCAGAATGACAATCTTCTTTTCTGTCGGCTTCTTGACAAACACTTCCTTCGCGCTGAGCCCAACTTCCACTTTCCTCTTGAACGTATCTGAGAAGTGAAGTGTCGGTACTCTTAATGGTTTCGGCATATTTTCGTTCATTACCATTGGATTCCAGTCGACGGACACGCACGTGCGAACAAACAGAAGGAAGACAGCGAGCCACAGCATCTGCAGATAGAGGGATAGAAAGAAAGAAATGATTTATTTAACGACGCACTCAACACATTGTATTTACGGTTATATGGCGTCAGACATATGGTTAAGGACCACACAGATATTGAGGGAGGAAACCCGCTGTCGCCACTTCATGGCGTCAGACATATGGTTAAGGACCACACAGATATTGAGAGAGGAAACCCGCTGTCGCCACTTCATTGGCTACTCTTTTCAATTAGCAGCAAGAGATTTTTTATATGCATCACCCCCCACACAGGATAGTACATACCACGGCCTTTGTTATACCAGTTGTTGAGCACTGGCTGGAACGAGAAATAGCCGAATGAGTACAGATAGAGGGATTGAAGAAATGAACTGACAAACTGGAACGTATAAACTAGGCTGCCCTGTAGGAACCGGGGCGCTGGCGGGGAGGACACGCTCCCCTCAAATAAAGTTAAAACTAAAGTTTCTTTTGTTTAACGACACCACTAGAGCACATTACTATATTAATCATTGGGTATTGGATGTCAAACATTTGGTAATTTTTACCTGTAGTCTTAAAGAGGAAACCCGTTACGTAGCAAGGGATCTTCTATAATATGCACCACCCAAGATCGTCTGAAGCAATTTAAAGTTGGTACGGCCATGGAAGCAATGTATATGATGAGATCTATACTACGAGAGCGCCATAGGAAGAAAAAAGGCCTTTAATATACCAGTCGTGGTGCACTGGCTGGAACAAGTTATATAAATAAAGATAAAAAACTTGGCTGGTGCCCTCTTAAAAGATGTTTTGACCCCATTAGACCCCCCCCCCCCCCCCCCCCGACACACACAAACACACACACACACACACACACACCACATGTCATTCCTAGGGGCATGCTGGGGAGGGGTTAGCTGAAACGTTTAATACGTCTTATATGCGGAGCTAAGAAAAGAAAGAAGGACAACGGAAATGACGCGGAGCAGGTCATCAAACATTTAACTTTTCGTAAATGATTGATATAAACGCAGGGCCGGTTTATCCTAGTAGCACATGTAGCATGTGCTACGGGCCCCGCGCTTCAAGGGAACCTGCGGTGATGTGTACATTTATTTTCCCCAGGTCATTTTTCCCCTCTTCCCGAGGGAGTTGCAAAATATATATCCTGGGAAGGGGGAGTCGCTGTTATTTGTGCTACAGGTCCCGCGGATTCTTAAACCGGCTCTGTATAAACATCTGACGCATATTCACCAAACACCCACCTATAAAGTTTGTCACTACTAGAGCACATTGATTTATTAATCATCGGCTATTGGATGTCAAACATTTGGTAATTTTCAACACATTGTCCTAGAGAGGAAACCTGATATTGGATGGTAATTTCGACATATAGTCTGAGAAAGGAAACCCGATACCTTTTTCCATCTTTTATATGCACCATCCCACAGACATGATAGCACATACCACGGCCTTTGATATACCAGTCGTGATGTACTGGCTGGAACGTGAAATAGCCCAATGGGTCACCGGCGGGGATCGATCCCAGGCCGACCGCGAACACTTTACCATTGGACTCTACACGCCCACCTCGCTCGCTTCAACACAAGTGTGGCTGTCTGAACTCTCTTGTACCTGCTAGTGTGGGCGATCCCGCCTACTCCCATCCCACCCTTTTCCTGTTTTAGACGCAAGAGTCAGAAACGTATTGCGCCCATGACAGGCGTGCGCTTTATATGGTTGTTCTATCGTCAGGTTTCCGTATTAGCATTATAAGACATTTTAAAGTCCCGAAAATGAAAACTGGCGAAAAACTTGAGAAAACGGGCCTGTATTAAAGAAAGCATTGAAACAAGAAAAAACAAAACAAACAACAACATCAAACAACCAGCAAAAGAAATAGGCCTAGACCCATTCTCTTAAACAATGACACTGGCGTAGGAAACGGGGGGTGGGGGTGGGGGTGGGGGTGGGTGGTGGTGGGGGTCATGTGGCCCCCACTTTTCAGATATTTTGTTTTATATTTGCTTTATAATAGTGTAAAAATGTGTAAATATAAAAGTGCTCCCCCCCCCCCCCCCCCCACACACACACTTTTTGGCACCTTCCTACGCCCGTGAATAAAGTCGAAAATCGTTGTGTTATTCTATTTGTATTTCAGTAAACATTTGTTTGGTTTTATTTAACTACACCACTAGAGCACATTGATTTATTAATCATCAGCTTTTGCATGTCAAACATTTGTTATTTCTAACATATAGCACTGGCGTAGGAAGCGGGGGGGGGGGGGTAAGGGGGGCACCCCTCTTTTCAGATATATTGCTTTATATTTGCATTATAATAGTGTAAAAGTGTGTAAATATAAAGGTTGCCCCCCCCCCCCCCGAACCCCCCCCCCCCCCCCCCACTTTGTGGCACCTTCCTACGCGACTGTATAGTCTTACAAATGAAACCCGCTACATTTTGTCATTAGACCTTTTATATGCACCATCCCAGGAGCGTCGGAGATCTGTACTATGCGAGTGCTATAGGAAGAGAGAAAAAATTCTTGGCCGTACTGCTTCCTATTCCCCTGCATCCCATAGACAGGATAGCACATACCATGGCCTTTGATACACCAGTCGTGGTCCATGAGTAAGAGTCTGCACCTCTGTTATTATTAAAACTTTAGAAAACAAAACTTTGAACGGCACTTCGATAGTTTCCGTATATTAGGAACAATGCCGGAAATATAACTATGACGTCGACAATACGATGACGTTTCAATATGGTTATGGACGTCAAAGTTGCTTTACGTACATTCTTCTGCATTTAGTTTAAATTAAAAAATATGTGAACGGTATCGCTGTTTGACGTCTATGAGCATATTTAACGAATACAAGAAAATATATTAAATTACTTGGTATAATATATCAAAGATGGCGAAGCTGTCACAGCGGTTAGCTGCTATTTCTGTAATGTTCTACAGTGTGGACATAACCAAGACAGGTAAGTGTGTTTATTATGTTATCTTAGTTAAAATATCTTTAAAATAGTTATTAATATAACTAATAGTTATCAGTTACTAGTCAAGATAAAGAGTTTAAAGGGCTATCACCCCAGCTTCAATGAACTGGAGTTGTGACCCTAGGTGTGTGTGTGTGTGTGTGTGTGTATGTGTGTGTGTGTGTGGTATTCAGGCCCGTAGCCAATGAGGGTTGGGGGGGGGGGGGGTCGATCGACCTTCCCCTTACCGGTGACTTTTTTTTCAATATTCGTCAACGCAAAATTACACCTGAAATGTGGCAAAATAATTTAATTCAATGTGTTAGGTTCTTTAAACAAGTTCCAGCTTAACCTTCTGAGTACTGCAGGCGAGATATCTCGCCCGACGTCACGTCAGTCGACATACCGTACACTGTATACAGTGCATTCCCCAATTCATATTCCCCTCTGTTTTGCACACGACACTCACCGGAAACGGAAATATAATAAAATATATTTTTTTTTTCTTTTCAAAATGGAGGCTTCTGTTTTGATTTTTTCAATTGAAAATACCTTGAAATTTTGAGTTCAAAAAGCGGTTTTCGGCAAGTATTTTCGCTTGACAACAATGGCGGTATGTCGCGGTCATTTTCAGGGATCGATAGCTGATTGTGACAGCTAATTTCATAATAAATTTGATCGTTTTACCAACAAAGAAAATCACCAAATATTGCAATATGAATCGTAGTTCGGGTTTTAAAAAAAATTCTGGTCAGAAAACCATTGTTATCGGGAATAATGGACATAAATACTGGACAGCCGGCTACAAATGCCCGTAAGTAAACGCAACTTTTTCGATTTTTTGCCTAATTGTAATCACCATTAGCTGATCTAAAAATAATAAAAATTAGAAAAACCCACGAACATAATACTTACCAATTCATATATGAACTTTATTTCATGTATTTATAAAACATTTAAGTAAATATATGTGAGTAAAAATTATAAACTTGTACCCACTCAATGTCGTTTTTGTAAAAAATGAATCTTAGTAGTCTAAAGGTTAAAGCCGCACGCCCTAGTTCCATTCAGCGAAAATAAATTATAATTTGGTTAATCTACAAACCTGTAGCCTAACACACTTAGATCACGTTTTTATCAAATGGAGTGAAAAAGCAGGTTTTATATCGATAAATACCATGGGAATCCCCATGTCCCAATTGCTTGAAATAATTTTGAAAGTTAGTATTCTGATGTCACCGGTAGATGTCGCTCGAAGCACAACAATGACTACGTCGCGACAAATTTCACAGACTTGGGATGCGTTCGTTTCACCTCTCCTGGACATGTTCCAACTGTTCTGTCCTGGCTGTATCCCCTCTCCAGATATCGTAAGACTTAGCAAAATTATTGGTTTTAAGGGTTTGTAACGTTTTGTATTGAGACACTTACTTGTCTGAACTTTATTGACTGAAAATGTTCACGAACTGTGAAGAAAAATCTCACAAATGAACAACAAGCAAACGACAACAAATCGGATGTTGATTGCACGAACCGTGCACAAGAAAACAAACCGAACCAAAATGACAACGGTCACGTGGTATACCAACGTCTGTGACCTTTACACAGGAAGATTCCCTCTAAAAATAGATTGGACCTCGCTTGCTTAACGGTTTTTTTTCTCGATGTATGTGCGCGCGGCTTTTTAAGAAAATACAAAAAATTAATTTTCGTGGGTTTATTAAAAACACTCAGGATTACCAGGATTACCAAAAAGCACTTCAGGTCAATGGAAATGTGTATTCTAAAAATATAAAATGTAAGTAAGGGCAATTTTTATTTGTGAAAAAAATGGGGTTTAAATAGCGAAAATAAAAACAACGGCCGTAAATGGTTAACAACTAGCCGTAAACTAGGGTTCGTGTGTCCCTGTTTTCCCTTTAAAAGCATGTGTAAACAACTAGTCCTTACAGAATTATGACCAAGAGTCGAGTCGGAATTCCGTACAGGTTTTGGATGGGAGTTCGTGT
>NW_024535563.1:0-16887 GCF_016097555.1 Gigantopelta aegis
TGCCTTTTACTTATTTTGACTTTTTGTCCTTGGGAGATCAACCAGGGCTGGAAGTATTAGAAATAAATGTTTATGTTGCTCCTTTGCAAGAGGTTTTGCACATTCAATGCATTATCTCCATCGTACTAGATCCTGGTCAGGAATGAGATGCTACCTAGACAATCTTTCATACTTTCTACATAACTCTTGTGTAAGATGTACATCTTTGCAAAGAGAGGTGGTGAATACTCCACAAGAAAAGAGACCAGAGAAGTAACAATCTTGGCTGGTGTTGCTAGAACAGTATTTATAAAAGAAACTACTGCTTTTATTAATTGTTAACAATTTGTTAATATTTTGAGTATTGTAAGATGTTATTTGTTGTATTACTTATGAATTCATACAGTTGCATAAATGGAGATTTGTCTGCTCTTTATGTACCAACATCATGGAATTAGCACTCAATAATTTTTTGTCAGGAGTTTATTAACACTTCTTGAGCTGTCAAAGATTTTCTATATATCTGGCTATTTCTTGACTTGCTAGTTGCTTTGTGTAAACGCGGTAGAATATAAAAACAATTCTGAGAAAAGTGTTGACAGGACAGTTTAGAGGATCCAAAGAGACCATATAAGATAAGCTTGGGTACAAACCTTAAACTCTAAACTATCTGACCAATCAGATTTGTTTTCGTTAACCTATCAGTTTATTTTAGAAATAGTTGGTATGTTAAGACATGATTTGAATGAAGTAATTCATAAAAGTGACGAATTACAACAGTTGGTTGACTTGAAAGCGTTGAATTGACTACATCCAAAGCCTTTCACTAATCCTACTAAATTGCTTGTTATATGGTGAGATAAATTATTGGCATTGATTATCATGTTATGATCTGTTATTACACCAGACATTGGACACTATGTGTGTCTGGTTTGATTTATCTTGTAGCAAATATACTCGCAATACTTGCAGTAATGATAAGACTGAATCAAACATCCTATTTGGGCCGATCTACTATCATAAGATTGCTAGCATTGTTTTGTGGTTGTATTTATATGGCTTGATAAAGATGATCCTTAATTGACTATTTTTTTCATATAAGTAGGTGAATTTCCACTAATTAGTGGTATTCTGATTTTCACTTAGTTATCACGAAGAAGGAAGAAGAACAGAAGTGATCATGGCTATGACCATCTCAAACTATTGTTTGCTGGTGTTTTTTATTTGTATTATCACAGCTTAATCCATTACTGTGAATGTGCCATTATGAATGGAGGCAGGTAATTTCTTTTTGAAGTCTGAAGACTAAGAGATGAAAACACAATGATGCTATAATAAGATTTACATGCAAGATCACAGACAACCTGACACTATGTTAGTTATTGACTTGTTAATGCTGTCTTCAAAGAAATTCTGTCTGCTACATGACTAATGAATTGGATTCTTGTCTCCCGGTTCACTTAATGATGAGTAAAGGTATTAGCTAGCCAGTGTGTTTTGTAACTATAATTAGAGCTAAAGGTAAAAGTAATATATATGACTGTTCGTTACACATTTTATATAGTGAAAGGATTGACAAAAGATAGTCCCGCTGGCAAAGTGTCTTGTAATGATAGTACCAATGACAAACTTATCGCATGCATGTGTACCGCCCCCCCAAAACCCAACCAGTTCGTTCCAAGGCTGAATAAATAGTGCATCATCACGTGAGTGCTATATCGGTAGAATTGTTATGACTGTACATGTTATGACAAACATATTATAGTTTGCAATATTGACCCCACCCATATGTCCTTACAGGAATGAGTGTAGGCTGATCAAATCAGTAGTTTGTATGTGAGGTTATAATTATAGCGACATATAATAATATACATGTCGCCTGTATTTGGCTAGTGTTAATAGCTATTTTTTTACATAAACCCAGATGACTTCACATAGACTAGTGTCCATGTTTAAATAGCACTCTGAAAACACTTCTTTCCAATAATTTATATCAATAGCTCCTATATACTCTTCTATATAAGTACATATCACTGCACTTAATAGTGCTTCTCTATATCTTAATTCATATCTTAAACGATAAAATAAAAATTTAAATAATTACAACATGAGAATAAATCATGCCAGAACTAAATAGTGTTGCATAATCTGACATATTAAATGGATGACAGACCTATAGTAGTTATAGTTATACTTCATACGTGTCATGATATTTAAGGTCAGTTGGCAACCATGAGACGATATTATAAAATGTTTCAATTTTTCTTCCATATGTTGTTCATTACTAATGAACAGTCAATTTGTCTCTCGGTATATTTTCAATGATAATTCTCTCATTGATTTTCAGATGGTTTCATTACGTTGTCTATACTTTGTATTGACATGCAGCAATAGTGTAACAGATAACTGAAATAGATCCAACACATGTTTTAACTAATGTAATATATGAACCAGTGTCCTGGTGGGTTGCCAATATGATGGATGATATTAGTTCATCATTCAAATTCCAAATGAAGTAGTACTGCATTCAACCAAAATCCTACTAGTATACCTTGCATTGTACGAGGTGCTTGAGCCCAAATGAATTCTAAACTTTCAATGAAGACCAAGCATTATGCTATATATACTTTAAAGAATTGTAATGCAATCAAAACATGATCTGTTGCATGTACTGAGTTTGGAAACAATCCAGATTCCAATTTGGTACTAAAGCAAGTACAATTCCCATCATATTCTTTCAACATACTAGGAATATAGCGAGAGAAATGGAACGATCACACAATTGATTATAGGAATAGCCGCAAACACTACAGTATATGGTATTATTTGCTGGATAGTCCAAAAAACACTTGCTCGGTGTTGGATTCCGCGTTTGAAAAACGAAGTTTGGCGTTAAAAAAAAAAAAAAAAAAAAAAAAAAAAAAAAAAAAAAAAAAAAAAAAAAAAAAAAAAAAAAAAAAAAAAAAAAAAAAAAAAAAAAAAAAACAAAAAAAAAAAAAAAAAAAAAAAAAAAAAAAAAAAAAAAAAAAAAAAAAAAAAAAAAAAAAAAAAAAAAAAAAAAAAAAAAAAAAAAAAAAACAAAAAAAAAAAAAAAAAAAAAAAAAAAAAAAAAAAAAAAAAAAAAAAAAAAAAAAAAAATAAATTGGATTCAACAAAATGAAAAGGGATGGATCCAAAAACTATTGGAGTTATGTTCCAAAAGCTCTTGACATTCTCAACCTGTTTCGGTATAAATGGTCCTCCATATCTTTCTTTACCTAGTCTCCTATGTCTGGAGGAGGGAGGTCTCCATAAGTGAAAGCACTACCTCTACTGGTTTTTTATGTTTCCAAGCATATCTCATTACTCTCGCAGCATTAATTGACTGGATGTTGTATTTGAGCTGGTTCAATAACCAAGTAACGTTTCAGACAACAAAGAAAGAAGACCCAGCTACAACAAAAATCATACAAATATTAATAATATAATACTAGCAAATAGTCCAGCTGAGTGACTTGACAAGCCAATCATAATAAAGATTGAAACAACACATTGGGTATTGTATAAACCCAACATAGCCAATGAACAAAGCTACTCAATTCCTCAGAGGGTGCAGACTGAAGTTGATCAGTACCAAATGGATAATATTAGATTCAAATAAGCCAAGACCAGAAAACAAAATGTGACTACTACAGCCAAGGAGACAGCTAAAGCAATATTGGAGTATTTGGATATGGATGACAGTAGGAATTCCAAAAAAGGACTGACAAAATGATTTAGCAAAATGGGTGTAATTGACAAAAGAAACTCCAAACCCAAAGCTGATTACTTTATATCTCATCCATTTCTTTCTCGCCCCAGTAATCCGAGAAGTGGATATAGAGACAGATAAAGCAAAGCCACCAAATACAGGGAATTCGCTGAGAGGAAAGAAGTTGCTTAAGAGCGGCGTATGACAGCAGAAATACTAAAATTGTCGTAATAGTATAAACAAAAAAACACAACATCAGAGTCAAAAACAGCACCTTTAGAACGGACACATGATGGTGATATCTATCACGAAGCTATCCGCTACTACGATTGGAGATCAGTGAATCGTTGCTCATCAGTCCATTTTTAATTAGTATAAAGTAACCATGGCGCGCTGTCACGATATAGAGATAAGGTGCACTTTTATTACTCTAGTTAGCTTCAGCACGTACGTCAGTAGCACAAATTTGAA
Source organism: Gigantopelta aegis (assembly GCF_016097555.1). Taxonomy (NCBI): domain Eukaryota; kingdom Metazoa; phylum Mollusca; class Gastropoda; order Neomphalida; family Peltospiridae; genus Gigantopelta; species Gigantopelta aegis. Next base: position 4,181 of record NW_024535563.1, read on the forward strand.
TCTTTGTTCATCCACTAACCTTTATGTTTTCAATACGTGTGCGGTGCCTATTCGCCCTTTTACATTAATTACCCGGCAAATAAAGCAATCTGATTGGTTACTACTTACGTCTTCACATGCATAGAGATTTTTTTTTTTTTTACAGTATTATAATAAGATAAATAATAAATAAATAATAGAAGTACATATTATAGATACTTATATGATATGATGTGTTTAAACAATAATTAAATTTACACCGTGGACACTGGGCCTCAGAAGAGACCAGGTCCATAGAGGAGGTTCTTGAATGACACGACCAGTAGAGGATCGAGAGCCCCTATCCAGAGATGGATGACCGAAGGAGGGCAAATGAAGGGAACATCTAAGCCACCCCATTGTGCTGCTGTAAGGTTGATTCCGTCTTTCTGCCCAGAAGGGAGCGAGGTGCTTATTATGCCACATTAGCCTCCCGTCCTAGTCCCCTTGCATCAATGACTTACCAGCGTTGTAAACGAGGAGTGTTCAATCTCTCGATACGTTTGTTCATACTTTTCTCTTCTTTGCGTTTCGTGTGATCGATAGCTAACCGAGGGGGTTGGTGTGTCGGTTTGAGGGGGCAAAAGGGTTAAACACCTTCACATCAAAAAATGTCCTCTCAAACCGACCACCCCCAAAACCATTTGCAGCTATGTCCAGTCTGGCACCGTCCTGTGCGTTGGAAGTAGCAAAAGCTAATGACTCTCCGGTAACGGGTTGCAGGTGTGATTCAGTGGAAACATTATGGCACACCTCTGATAGTAAATTAGCCGTCAAGTCCCGAATTTCATTATGACGCAGGGTTGGGAAGCCCCCTTTTTGGCAGGATAGGGCATGTTCCACTGAGAAAGGCCTTGCCCATGGACAGCTGGCGGAAAGTGTTGAGGAAGCCGCCCATATCTTAAAGCGATAGCATCTCTTGAAGGCCCCTTTGTGGAGTAGAAAACCCGTATTCTTTATAGGGACTGCATTTAGCCAGCTTGATGCCACTTTTTCCTGTGCAAGATCCATTGCAAACTTGAGGTGTGAGATGAGATACACGTGGCACGTAAAGTGACAGCACTTAGCGTGCCTGCCCTGAATACCAATAAGTGGTTGATACAACAAATCTTCTTAACTAGTTGTACTGCGTAAGTAGAAATATTGATTCAGCAGGTAAAACTATAGTGTTAAAAACTCTCAATCTTGAAGTCAATATAATGCATATAAAATATAGTGTAAAAATTAAAAGTTGCATCAAATTAACATCCATGAAGGATAACATATGAGAATAGCTAACTATCTCTCATCCCATGGTTTTCACTGAATGGCAATCCATATAGTGCTAAATTTGTGCATGCAAGTTTGATTTTATATATGGAGTGGTGAGACTCAATTTTTATAAACAAAGTACATGTTTTCTTCACCGCACGTGTACTACTTCCATTAATCCCTTATGAATATATGTTACAAAGTAGTGCTTAGGAGCTCATAAGTGTGCATTGAACACACTTGTTCTGCCAAAGTGACCCTAGGACCTGTTTGTGTATTAACACCACCCATGCAGTTTATTAAGTAATTTATTCACATGTATCTATTAATTAATATTTTATTTGCTTGGATATGAATACATTTTATTGTAATTTGTTATAATTATTACCACCACTTTTAATACTTATAATACATTATATATGCAGTATATTATATAAAAAGTACTAGATAATGTAGAATGGAAACAGGGCATCCTTAAAAGAACTATGAGGTTAATGAAACATGCCCATATAGTGGCATATAAGAACTATAATACAATATAGTGTCTGTCTACATGAGAAACTATGACGCCTACTGGGGAGCTGCATGGCTTCGCCTGAAGATAGATATTTGTCCTGGTGTACTGATAACTGTATTATACATTGGCAAATGTCACATACAGTTCCCCTATAGGCCCTGATACTGGCTACATTGGGCATGCTTAGTTAAAAATAAATCTGTTGAGTTACCTGTTACCATCCTACATTATAATTTTCTGCAAATTAAAATAATTTACTCAGGTGACTGTGATTAGCATGACACTTCTGGAAAGTAATTGTGCATGTGGAAGTGGTCCGCTTCCATTTTTTGTGTGTTCACCTACTATAACCTAGATTTAAGTATTTTATTTGGTCAGTTGAGCTCACTACAAGCCTGTATAATTATGCGTTCTTATTCTGTGTATTTGTATAAGGACATCATGTGAACCATAAAACTCACAATTTATTGTAATCAGAATTGCATCTGTCTTAATAATGTTCGATTTGTATTATACCCTTATTATATGTATTATATGCTTCATTAAATTTTATAAAAACCTCTTAATAAAGAGTACTATCAACTTTCACTAAAACATTAAGCTTAACAAGCTACATTGAATGTACTATGTAACCAACATTTAATAGCAGCTTAACTAGCATATAGGTGCATGTTTGGACCTGTCTAAAAATATATATATTGACATCACTGATGCACCCTTTATATCAGTAATTTGGCATTTATTCTAATTACTATGAAATGATATTAGCTATATATTATAATTCATTATGATTTGTCCTATACTTCATAAGACATTAGGTATAATAAATTAATACGTACATTAGTAATGTAACATGTACAACATAAAACTTTTACATATGTATCAGCTCAATATTACATGTAGACATACACCAGACATCATGTGCATGGTACTTTTCCCTGGTACATCCCCTGTAGACACCACAATTCAACTGTAGAAATTACCATGTGCTATACTTAATATAACCTATTATGCAGAACTTTCTAATTTACCACACAATCAGTACCGTTTTACTCAGCTAAATAATTATGAGCATACAATTTTTGGAAAAATAATGTGCATGGACATGTGGTCTATTTCCCACTGTTACATATATGTGACTATTACGATCACATAATAAAATTCCAAGATCATATATATACCTATCAGTGTTCTGGTCCATACTATAAAATGAATTTGGTTGATTCTAATCCATGATAATTTACATATTGACATATAATACAGGATAAGATGTTGAAAATTATTAAACATAGACATTGCTATCATTACTATAGGTTGTTAAGACCACAAAATAATAAAATGAACACTACTACAAGTATTCATGATCCTTATTAGAACGAGTGACTTCCCAGTGTAGCACAAGCTAATGATGTTTATGTAAGTTAAAATCATATGATTAAAGAGACATATACAAGTCATAAAATATGCCAGTTTGTCAAGACTATACTTTCAAGCTAGCCTAACCATTTTTACAATGATGAGAATGAAACTCAAATTTTACACAAGAGTGCCATATTTTGTGGTACTTCTGCCATTACCCATACTGTAAAAGAGCTAGAATCTAATTTAAAGAATGCATATGTTCCCTAATTTGTCAGCAACTTGGCCAAACTGTAAGCATGCCTGCATTACTAGTCCCCCATACAATTATATAGCCCATAATGGAACTAATAATTATATAACACCATTCTATATAATCGAATATGATGCCTACAGGAACATTATTATGATGCATATATAGCAGTCAGCTGAGTAAACTGCATGAAAATAATATAGTGTAAGGCTTTATACATGTAAATGGACAATAAATCTTAGCTGACTAATATATATGAGCATTATTGTTTACCTTGTGGCACCCTGTAGGTGCCATGTAGCTTTTATGTAAAACAATATGGTTCTATGTCCAAAATATAGTAGTCAGGAAGTTATAATTGAAAGGTTCGATAAATGCGTCTATTGTATACACATACGAAATTCTGTTAATATCGAAGTATACTGAGTTAGCTGTGAGAGTAATATCAAGTCATAGGCATACCTAATGTATTAAGCTGGTTTTAAATATCTCTCTCTCTGTGTTAGACTGGTCTGAAGGGAATAATAATCATTAGCACTATGTCCAGCAAACTTTGGGATCATTGGGTCCACCATATACACCATTTGGATACTGTTGTAGCATTCTTTAAAGATGGAGTCTATCATTGTGTGGTGATTGACAAAAATGGATTATTACGCAAGGCAGATATATTAGCCATTGTGCCTTCTTGAATTTGGCCAACATTAAGTTGTACCTATAAATTACAATAATATTCATAATCAAGAAACCTATTACTAAACCTAAACCTGTGGTGCCATATAGTATATACACGTTGACATACATTAATAACTTACTAAATTATGCAACAGACAAATAACATTCTTAGAACATATAATTAATGTTTAAATTGTTGGGTTAGGGGTTAGCTCACATCTTTCCAGTAAATTGCTAATACTATACTCGCATTATATGGTACATTGCTTATTAACACTTAGGTTAAAGCCAGCACCATTGCATGCATTTTATGAGGGCATTCAACAACCACTTGGTCTAACACGATCATGATCATTAGGATTACAATTTGTTTTTTTTTTGTATTGTTAAACTAACATAAACACTCTCTCCATTGTTTCATCCATATAATGTACTGTTTATGGCTCCATTATTACGATGTTAGTCAAGTTTATTTATTGAAAATTAAGCCTGCTGTCTGATCATAGTATGAGTCATAACAAAGGCAATTAGTATTTTAAAAAGTAAAAAAAAGTATTATAAAGCAAACTGTACATGAATGAATCTTTTGTCAGTTATGCACACAGAGCAGATGTCAAAGTTTAAAGACACACCCACTGATATAATCCATGAGTATATGTTCAGTCATTACTTTATATCTGGGTACATTATACACTTACATTGATACATTAATAAGGCTAGCGACTAAGCAGTGCACTACATGATGTATGAAGGCTATAGTTGATACCAACATTAAGAAAGATAATAGAAAATTCTGATACCAGCAAACACCCCTATATAAAGTGGCAAGAAAATTAAATTTATTTTGAGTGTTGCTTGTATGTGTAAATTAATGTTGTTATAATTCCATATCGATGGTTATCCTCTCCACCAGTTAAGTAGTTGTATTATAATATTTTTTGCTGCTGAATGACTTTACCTCAATCAGCTTTCCTTTGTGTTAAAGCTGCGGCTGGCAAGCACTGTCGCATTCAGAATTAGAGTCTCGATAACTTCATATACCTGAGACCCTATAGGACAACAGAAAATGATATTCACAGGTTACATACATGAGCACTTTAAGATTCCAGGAACTGTAAAGGAACAATTTATAAAAACCATTTCTAAGAAAAGATTCAATGCATGGGCAATCTACCTAGTGAACATATACACAAAGATGTCAGTACATTCAATCTCTTGGCTGTCTTTTTGTCAATAAAATTAGAACATCACTGTTTTTATCTAGCCATATACATCATTATTAAGAATAGGTATGAGTATAGAAAATTGGTTGATACTCATGTTGTTATGTTCTTAGACATATATATATCAAGGGCCCATAGAGAATATCTTAACTATAAAAAGCCACCTTACTAATGAAATGAATCTTTTGTTTATGACACATCATTAAAAGACCAAAATAAAGGGATAATGTAGTATGTCCTCTTAAAAGAGATCTAAATAATAATCATATTATAATATAATTATTATTTAGATATCTTTTAAGAGGACATCAAAGAATGAATAATACCTAAGAGTATATAAAATCATGACAAGATGCTGAGATAATGTTAAAAAACATAATTCACTGTTTGAAACAAAGACTAGCCTATTTGATAAACAAAATGTCCTATTCGATTAAAAATGACATACTGCTGTTTAAATAATCAACAAATATTTAAAGGATTCCTAATATAAGAAAATGTACATTTTTGGACTTGGTGACCCTCATTTGTAATTTCTGTTCAGGAATTTTATGGGTTTAGGCAAATTGACAAGTTGACAAACTATAAGCAGGCAAGCAGTTTAAAATCAATTCCATATGAATCTTTTATTTTAAATATTAATTAGTTTTTTGATATGAAGAATAAAGAGCATGTATTGTTTCTGCATAATGATGTAAAAATTGTACATTGAATGGATCTTTGTACTGTCAATTATGTTTGCAACAGTGGGTAACAATGTGTCAGGCATTGGCCATTACAAAATGTCATTGATATAAGTTGGAATAAAATGTATACAACCTCATGTACAATGTAATGGTACCACTTAGTATGTCAATGTGTACATCACACTGACACACAATAACAGTCTTTGATATCCATAATTATATAGATGTCAAAACTTTTAATAATTATAAATTGTTTTCATCAGGTACTAATGTCATTTGGTCAAATCTTTTGTATAACTATCAGCTTATAGAAAAAATACCTTCATTGAGTTTTGATATTGACTAGTATTGAAGCTCAGTGGCAGTCCAAGATCGTCATATTTTAATACTGATCCCGCCCTACCTTTACTTTCCTAAACATTAAACATTAAGGAGTGTGGCCCAATGTTCAGACTGTCCCACTGGGCATGCTGAAGGTCCAATGCTCCCTGGGTCATAATAAAGGTCAGACTGCCCCACTGGGCTTCTGTAGATTATAACAAAGGCTCGGAATGCATAGTTCACACCCAATAACGAAGTAAGTTTCTATTTTAAGGGTTGATAAAATCATTTATGATACCAGAATAATCATAAATTCCTTTGTTAAGTCATAGTTATGTTTTGTGATTGGTTCTAGTAACAGTATAAACAAATACTATACTACTAACGATACCTATCCCAGACCATCCCAGACCATCAAAACATTATGACGAAACAGTGTGCCATATGATTTCTAAGAGGTGTGGTACTTATAACAAATGTTTAATTTATAATCTGTTTATTGCTTAGATACATCAGTAGACTACACTTTGTAAAAATAAGTAGGAAAGAAACTTTAGTTACCAAAGTTTTTATAAAAAGCAGTTTATATAAATACCCAGTCATAATGACTGCAGTTTACTATTATGTCATAATGTTTTTACTTAGTCAGAATTTAATATTTCTTATAATAGGAAGCATATACTGAATATTTGTATAGCAAAGTCAAACAAAACATGATATAAACTTGTTTATAAACCTTTTGTACAGGCGAATTGTTTGAACAGAAGAAATTTGAGGATCAGTGGGTACATGTATTATTGTAGATGTATAAATACGTTCATGAAATATCAAGTTTACGACTGCAAAATTTAATTTCTTTATTGTTATAGTATTATTATATGTGCATTTAATAGATTGCTCTGTGAAGTCGGTTAACCAAAAAAATAACTCCAAGCAGAAAACAACTATATAGAACACAAAGTGGTACATAAAATGTGAATACTGATAAAAAACCATTATATACATGTACATGTCCTCTCATCACCTATTAGAGATCCGTATTGCTCCAAACAATGGGAAAAGGCAACTGACCACATTGCAATGAGACAAGCACAAGTAAATAACGTCTTGGACACCCCTGAATGCTGATAGACTCCACCAATCGCTGGTATGGGAAACCATAGTAGCACCAATTTTACCAATACCTCTCCAATCTTCATGGAAACTAACACACTAATGCCGCTGTAAAATAACAAAAATGATAGCTGCTAGACAACCACAACAACAATACCACATAATACCACAGTAAACTGGATAGGAGGAGTACAGTGAAAACTTATATGGGACCAGAGAAAGTGATTGATTCAAAGTGGTATAATATCTATTTACTAACATATAACTACTTCATATAAGGTTATACCCCTTCAATAAAACTTATAATATGATCAAAATAATGCATCACCCAATGTGAGTCTATATAGTATTGTAGAATGATAGTACATATTGTGACAAACATATTTGTGGTGCATTTGACTCAAACCATATATCCATTGTGAGGCTGATCAAATCAGGCAGTACTTATAGTCATACATTGAAAAGTAGTATAATGTCTGGCTGGTATTTGTAAGTGTTGTTTACTTCGTTTTGCATTGTAACCTAGAGAACCTCACACAGACTAGTTAATATCTATGTTTAAATAGCACTCTGAAATAGTTTAATGATTTTACATCAATAACTCCTATACTCTTCTACACACATCAATCACTATAAATGTGTCACACTTAATATAGCTTAGATATGTAATTCATATCTAAGCAATAGATATTGAGAACAATTACTCATGGAAACAATCATGTCAGCACTAAATAGTTTATGTCGATACATACCATGAAACTTCACCATATAGTAGTATTGTTATAACCTTGTAATGGCATAACAATGGACACAATATTGTAATGGATAATATGGTTAATATAATATGTTACTGTAATGAATAGGTTATATTGTATAATGAATTATTAATTGACATTTACTTTTATTTATGTCATACTTTTGTATTCCTTTAGTGGTCACATAGTAATTTCAGTGTCTGTGATATTGCCAGTCTTTATTGTCTCTTATTTTGTATACTATTTGTATGTATTTATTAAAGATAGATTATTTGTCAAAACTAACATGAGGTTTAGTAACTGATCAGAGTACAACAATAATTGTCTTGAGTCAGTCATAGAGACCGTTTTTAGAGATAAAAATAATTTTAGCTTAAACCGTATTAATTTAATAGAGAAGAGGTAAGTAGTTTATAAAACAAAGTAGATAGGTTAGTTTTATCTGATATTTTAAATAACTATATCACGTGCACTAACCTACGCATACAGTACACATCGCCCACGCATTGAGCGGGAGGATTATACGTAGTTACTAAATAATGATATTGCTACTGATTCCTGGAGCAATGGTACTCTAGGAACTACTAACAAGGACTGAGCATCTAAAAATGGAACCAATTAAGTACACTTATCTATGCTACTATTGTTGACTATGTATAATCGCAGTCTATCATTGAGATTATTACTTGATCCAGTTGCAGCGTGACCCAAGGAGGTACTTGAATTACATCCTTAAATGAATACAGTAATATACCACTATTTTTATGATTTTAGGTCGACTACATGTGATTCCTGTGCAGGTTATGCATTGTGTTGGAATCTGTATGATTATTCATTTTTCCCGTTGTCTTTTTTATTTAATTGCAATTTTCTTCAATGTATTTTACAATGCTTCGTTCATCAACTTACACATATATTGTTGAGCTTGCTGGCATGTGGTAGTGGTTTACTACCTTGGTTTTCTTGTTGTTTTTTATGTTGTCTTTTCTGACCTTTTGAAGGGAATCAAGGAAAGACTATTACTTGCTTTTAGCCTGTTTTGGAGTGTTTCATTCATTAGCTCATATCCTGACATTTTCTGTCTTTGGTTATTAAAACCAAAGAAGATGTTCGACATCCAAAGCTACTCATTGCTGCTGGTGTCCTCCTTATACTTGCAGGTTGTTTTCACTGTGCAGGAGTGGATTTTTTGCAAAGCACGGTGATAATCCTCAAGAAAGAAGGAGGACTAGAGAAGTAAACAATAATGGCTGTGTTGCTAGAAGTTGTTTATTAAAGAATTATATACTCTTTCATAATTTGGCAACTATTTGTAATATTTAGTATTGTAAGATGTTATTTTTGTTATGTTAAATTTGGAAATTTCTTTCGAAACCAGCATGGTGATTTTAGCATTCAGTGATTAAAAAACATTTAGTAATGGAAATACCTTTTTGTCATGAGTTAATGATCCACAATAATGAGCTTCAAAATTTTCTAAATGTATCTGTCTTTCCCTCAAGTGTTTTGAAACATTATTAATTATAAATAAAAAATTCTGAGAAAAGTGTTGACAAGACAGTTTAGAGGATTCCATAAAAGCCATCTAAAAATGCATTTTAGTGCTAAACTCTAACTCTAAACTAACTGACCAATCAGATTGCCTTTACGTTAGCCCAATCAATTTGATTTTATGTAATCTTTGATTTAAACACGTTGCAGCTGAGGGATATTGGTTGTGACTTCTACAATTACTGTTTGTCAGTTCTCATATGGCTGCTATGGCCAGATCGCTTACATCCTACATTATCTAAAACTTTCTTATATACTACAATCATATAAGCTACTACTTAGCTGACTGTTAAACAGTTCTGAGAAAATCACTTGTACATGGACGTTGTAAGTCTACTTCCATCCTTCTTAGAACGTTTGAACTTATCATGATCACATGATGACAATGCCGAGATCATATATGTACATGTCAGTGTTTTGTCCTTCACCTCACATGTAAAATGAATTGATTGATTTAATCCACGGTAATTAATATTGACATGTAGTACAGGATGAATCCGCAAATTATTAACCTTTCATTATTGTTGTTACATAAGTTGCTTCATCATATAAGGATCACAATATAAATTACATGAATCTACTACAAACATTTCATATCCTTATTATGAAGAAGCAATCGAGTGACCTTTCAATAAAACATATGCTAATGATTCTTATTAAGGTAAAATCATATGATTAAAGAGACACAAAGTCATGCCAGTTTATTAAAAGCATACTTTCAAGCTAATCCATTTTTATAGGATGATAGATAAGACTTGATTTTTAGCCACAAGAGTGCCCATTTATTTTTTTTTTGTGTTTACTTCTACTGATACCTATACTAAGTACTGTAAATGTGCTTGGAGCTCAAAAAGTATTGGGGTTCTACCTTAAATGTGAATATGTTCCCAAAATTTTGACAGCAATTTGGCCAAATGCTTCTGAGGACCTATCTCTTCATATTGGCATTACAACACCTCGAGATCTATTTGGTGCATATGTACCATTATTACATGCAAAGACTTGAAAGGTGAGGTCTCAGAGAAACAGAGTATCAACTTTAGAATATGAAAAAAGAGAGAATTGATATTGAGGGAATCTGGAAAATATATGAACTTTTACAATTCCTCATTAGTATCACATATGCATGCATATAATGTCATTTTATGTATTATATATGTAACCTGATGATCATCTTTTCTCAGAATTGTTTTTTTTAGTTCAACTATGTAATGCAGTAATTCTAGAACTGTTGTTTTATATAAACTAACAAAACACAGCAATTCTAGAATTCGAAATATACCATCTTATTGTTTGCACCTACAGCTACATGGTACCCCTACTGGGTGGCTTAGAGGGTGAACACTATGTATATATTTTCATATACTATCTCTGCTAAGATTTTATGTTTTATACCAATTTTAGCATATAGTTATATCCTCATGGGGCATTTTACTAAACTGACTTTCTTATATGTCATATATGTTCTGCTGGTAGGCATCACGAAACATAATTGGTAGTCTAGTTTGGCCATTTCTATAGCCTATTTCTAGGGCCTATATACATAGTTTGGTACTTATATAAACCATTTTAGAATATACTAGTTAAACTATACTACCTTTACGATAAATAAAAATAGCCATTTAATTTAAAAATTAGTACACACTGAGGCAAATGTTTTTGTGCTGAATTTTTTAATTTATCTAATATTTACACAGTGGTTTTGGTATGTAGGTGTTTGAAAGTTTATGTAAACAGGATAATTACTTTCTGAGAAAAGTGTTGATAACCTTAAAATGCCTTTATATGTAAAATATGACAAAGTAGGTTTCTGTATTAGAGTTGGTGATATGCTTGTAAGATATCAGAATACAAACCAAAAGCCCTGCTAAGCTTATTTACGATAAGACTACGAATATATTGATTTGCAAATCATTTGTTTGAAGTTGATGAATTATGTAATTCTGCTGTCTAATGTCATGACATTCACCTTTATTTGTATATATATATACATTCACTGGGGCTGGTACAGTAAACAAGTTAGTCTCATGTTTTCCTGAGTTATTGCCATTGATTATAATGCATGCAGCCATAATTATAGTATCAACGTTTATTGATAAACTGTGTTTTGTTTGAGGCTGTTTGTAAATGTGCTTTTGTTTGATGTTTGAGTCCTGTTTGTTAAAGACATAATTCATATTAAACAGCCTTTAAATTGAAGCATTGCATACTTTTTTGAGTGAATGTGGTTTCCAGACAATCTGCCGCAACTAGAAACAAAAATGACTTTTATTACTGAACTATCTGTCACATGTAATAGTTATATGTTTCGTGTATCGAGGTGTATGGCATTATACAGTTAGGCAAATCAACTGACTTACCTTTAATTGATGTTTCCTAATGCATGCATGGAAAAATACTTCATAAAGTGTACATATAATACAGCATTAAGGTTTACATTTTAATCCACCTCAATTCCCTATCTTAGGCTAGTGCTGAATGCTATTTCTTAAGTATAATGCCATATAGTCGCACCATGTATAGTTATTATAGTTCTCCTGAAATATTGTGTGATCATTTCGATTATGTTCATCCTGCTGTATTGGATACTACAAATTAATTCTTTTAAATATTTGTTTTTCTCCTTTCATTGCACAATTCCTACTAACCTTAAAAAAATCGACTTAAGACCAAGCCTATCTCCTTACAACAGGCAACTCCAAAGAAGAAATGCTTGCTTAATACAACAAATAATTTTGCTCTTCATCTATACTTATCTATTATCAATCTCTATTATTCTCTTTTGTAGCTAATGAATTCCAAATTGCCTTCTTCTTGTATTCAAGAATCGACATATGTCAGGCTTCAAAATAAATTTTGTCAGTTTTTAAGTTCTTAACATATAAAGTCTTATGATCATGCAGGTTCCCTACATATAAATACAATTTAGAAAATTAAGTTGGAAGCTATGTACCAGATGAAGTGCTCCAAAACTGAGGGTTTATA
>NW_024535564.1:0-11940 GCF_016097555.1 Gigantopelta aegis
GGTCTTGTAATTTTAAATGTGACCATTTCATAAGGTTCTGCTGTCAGTACCCCCCATTATACAACAGCAAACATTTGGAATGTCACCTCCATGTTACAACTTTGGTCAGGTGAACTTGAGGTGTGGAGAAGCTTAATTTTCTATTATTTCAGCCCAGTGTTGTTAACCCCCGGGCCAATCTTCATGGCCTCTTGCATTAATGCATATTAAAAGACATGACCAAATTTGGTGTTTTCCTACTCGGTATGCGTCATAGTATGTCATGTGTCAAAACTGACCAGCTGTCCCATTCCAAACCCCCCTCTTAAGGAATCTCACCGCTATTTCAGCCAATGAGCGACGTGTAGGCGACGAATTTAGTTCCATGAAAAAGAGTACCTCTTTTCTTTATTTTATTAGGTTGGTGTCTGAACAGACTTGACAGTACGATTATGGAATATTGGAAGGGTAACATTGCCTCTTGATTTTGGCATATCAAACTGACAGATGCATATCTGCTTAGCTACAGGCAAGACCATTGTTTGCTATGCCTGTGGTACATATTATATTTACCAAGAGTAGCCTCCCCTCCATTAGCCCATGTGCTTAGGAGAGTGGATAATTAAAATTGCAGGTGGCGAAGTATCAATTTTATTTGCTTAAAGGAAACATGTCACGTAATCCATATTTGGCACCAACCATGTACAATTAATTATAAATTGAATCACCTAAAAAAAAAAATTATAAAAAATTAATTACTTAAAATATCTCCATAAAAGAACCCCAGATACGAGCTCTTAGCGGAAATTGCCGATCTTTAATGAGCAGGGCAATCACGAGGTCCGTGACGTCAGAGACGCGTCGCTTGATCTGAAGCCTTACACTTAAAAGCATTAGTCCATACCACTCATAAAGAATCTAAGACTTGCACAGCTTACCAAAACAACGAGTGTTCATTCGCAAAACGTTTTGCCGTATCAATATGAGCTGTTAGTAAATGAAGAAAGACACACATTTACTTACAACAGTGATACTGAAGAAAAAACGGATAGCGAGTCGGAGGGTGGAGAAACTGATGGTGCCAGACCAGACCGGTCGACCAATTTACAGCCCGGAGCCCGAAAGTAACCCGGAGACAAAACCAAAACTCGGATGCTAATGCCGAGGTGTATACTGTTCATATTTAGCATAAAGATACACCTCGATATGATGTATTTAAATATGTAAAAAATATAAATGTAGGACTGACATTTTTTTTTTTTTTTTTTTTTTAGAAAATATCGCATTTTTTATGTTCGGGCTGTACATAATGAAATCTGTATGCACAGTGTAAACAAACGCTCTAATTTACGACAAGGCGCTTCACTTACATTAACCTGACTTGTAAAAACAACATAAATGACTTGAGAGTATAATCAACTTTTAAACTAAATATATTTCTATTTGCATCAATAGAACGAAATGGGGTTATAGTATTTTTCTCTCATAAAAAAAGTAGCATATTATTAGGCCTATTGGTAGGGTGCGTTAGAGTAAAAACGACCACTCACGATACCCAAATGATAATTTTCTTTTCTTTGGTACTACGTAATTGGTCAGTTTTGTAATTTTAGATGGGAAAGTCTACTTAATCAAGGGTTTTACAGCATTATTTACAGTAATGAAGCAGGGCGGCTGATAATGTCCATTAACATTGTACTATAGTCGCGACAGGTTACGCCACAATACCCTGTGATCTTAAAAAAACTGGCACGTATTTTGTACGTATGTCTAGACCGTGGTAATCACTTACCTGGTCGATACCCTGCAATATACACCTGCCAATCAGGAATCACATGTGCAGGCCACGGAAAGAAAGGACCAATTAACTAAAACAACACTCCGATTCTCAAGTCAGCCCGTGGATGAAACATAATAGTTATTTCGACACCGACAGTAGTGGTTTATTTTGTATTGAACTTCGTGTTGCTTTGGGGCTTCGGGCGATGAGGAACGTTTTTTGTGACGTATTCCGCCCGAAGATTAAAAACATTATTTAAAATTATTATTGTTTTCTACACGTTTTTTAAAAACATATTTAAATACATCATACTGAGATGTATCCTCATGCCAAATCCCATGTTTGTATATGCCATATTTAATTACTTATTGACGTTTCCTTCTTCGGACGGTGAATACAGATTGTGTTATGTAGGCCTACAGCCCTAACATGAAAAATCTTTTTTTTTCCAAAAAAATAAATAAATAAAAAATTCTACATTTTTGTTTTAACATATATAAATACATCATGCTGAGGTGTATCTTTGTGCCAAATATGTACAATGTACACCTCGGCATTCGCAACCGAGTACTGTTTTTGTCTCCGGGTAACGTTCGGGCTCCGGGCTGTAAATAGGCTGACACCAAAGTACTATGCGGTGTTGGTGTCCAATCTTTTCTTTTGCGATAAAATACACGCGTCTTTCTTCGGATACAATCCTTTGGAAAACCATAAAAAGACATTCCCGATCGTTTAAACTGTTTATTTTTACACCCAAAGGCCACGCAGTACGGCACTGTTGGACTGAAAAGATCGCAAGCCCCTTACTCCATATATAAACAGTTAACAACAATGGAAGAGTACAGCGGCTCTGACGTCACTTCCCTTTTTTCCGAACGCTCACGAAGAAATATGCATAAATCGTACTTTGATACTGATTAGCGTAATTTCTTAATTTTAAGTTAACTACACGTATTTTATTGTTATAAAGTTATTTGTATATTATTTTTATATCATTTTTCTTTTAAAATGAGCTATAATATGGTCTCGTGTCATGATTCCTTTAAGCACTATCATGTAGTGTATTATGTAAACCTCTGATGAACAAGTACAATAGTAATTTTTAGCTATGACAACTGAATACTATATCAGTATTATGTTCCTTGTTTCAGAGCAATGTCTGGCAGAAGAACCAGAGATGCTGTAAAAGAAGTGAGTGTACTATATATTTTTTTATACATCCATTGGTGAGAACGCCATTCTTTGTTTTTGATAACACTTTAAAAGACATATGAGTGCCTGCTCCAATGAAAAAAAGCACACTTGAAATTGTTTACACTGTTAACCTGACATTGTTTTGTCAGACAAGCAAGCTAGCTATAAATACAAGGGCTGTGAATAACTTTTATTTGGAAAAAACAGGTAAATTTCCTTAAAACCTGGGCTTTCACTAAACATCATAAGCCTAGTTTTGCACGTAAAAGTAAATATACGACTAAACCACAATTCGTATTACTGTTATAGTGGAACATATATAGTTAGAAGTATACATATTTCATTTCCATTCATCCTTAAAATGCTCCATTTCCCATAATGATGTACTTTTCTTCATGAAATAGATGCCAAACACATGTAAACGTATGCCTGGTATAATTATTACTAGTCACAGATGTAAACTTACAATGTTTTGTGAAATTGGCACCTGTTTTTTTAGGATATGTAAAAGAATATAATACTACATTCCTGTCCGTTAGATACCATTTATATTACAATTATAACTCTCTTAAAAATGTATCCAACTCGCTTTAACTCATTAGATAAGTTTTAAAACTGGTAAGATAAATAGTATCTAATACCACTTATATAGTATACTTAATATGCTGAATGCCACTGAAAAGGCACCAGTCAGATTTGTAGTAATAAAAATAATATGAAAAAAAAATCTTCACCAATTTTGTATAACTGAATGTATTCTGGTAGGCGATAAATTAACACAAATATTGTATACAAGTGTTATGGTTATTATTTGCTTTAAAGCCATCTCATGCATGCTATGGCAATAAGAACAGAAAATATTGGTTGTATATTTTCAGTGGAGTCGGTAGATGTTGTTTTATGAGCAGGCATCATTAGTCTGTGAATTGTTTTATTCCCTGGACAAAAGCAGGCATACCTTGATGTGATTTTGGGAATGTCCTTCGGTTTCTTTACACCAAATAATTCTCACTGACAAACGCAATTTATAAACAGAAACTGACATAAGTGTATCGACCCACACAGTATGCGCATAAAAATGGTGGCACTTGGTCAAGAGAATAAGGAAAGAGAAAACCTGATTCCACATAGACTACTTCTACCAACAAAGCAGTAAGAATCTTTTATGTGCAGACATGATAGTACATACCATGGTCTTTCTAATAGCACTGGGACACTGGTCAGGATAAAAAACAAACAAGTCCATAGATGGTAATCCATTGTACCTTAGCTTAGCACTCTACCACAGACCTACATAATACCACTTGTTTTTTTAATACCATATGGGGCAAGACATAGCCCAGTAGTAAAGCATGGTCTGTTTGGGATCGATCCCCATTGGTGGGCCCATTGGGCTATTTCTCGTCCCAGCCAGTGCACCACGACTGGTATATCAAATGTCATGGTATGTGCTATCCTGTCTGTTGGATGGTGCATATAAAAGATCCCTTGCTACTAGTGAAAAAATGTAGCAGGTTTCCTCTAAGACAGTAGACTATATGTCAAAATTGTCAAATGTTTGACATCCAATAACCAATGATGAATAAATCAATATGCATGGCTGTTAACTGTCCGTCGTGAGACGGATTTCCGTCGTCAGAGAAATTGTGGAAATTATTTTTTCAGTCAGGTTTTTTTTTTTTTTTTTTTAAATGAGAATCACTTCGGCCGTTTTCGGTTTCCGTAATGTCAACCCGATCGCTTCGGACGTTTTCTTTGCCCCACTGACCCCCTTTAGGGACCCATTCCAAGGTATAAACTACTATACATTTTGGGGCCGGTGAACGGCCCCATTCCCCTAACGTAAATTCCCAATCCAATATCCAACTTTTCCCCAATTAGACCCTTCAACCCAACAGTTTCCCAATAAAGATTCCCAAAGTTGCTCTTATCGTGGACACTTGAACTCATATTTTTTTTTACAAATTTAGCTAATTGTATATTTTTTTGTAAAATGACATAGAAAAAGTTTCGTTTTGGTTTTCCGATCGATTATGAACACGTGACGAACAACTCTGACCTGGATATGCAAATTAGGTGTATCCTGTTTTGATATAGTCTGTACGTTGTATCGTAGTTTTTAGTAATAATGCCTTCATTGTCTGATATAATATATTTTTGGTAGAAGAATATAACTTTTTCTTTTAATCCATCCATTTGCGTTAACACATATTTGGGATCTATCGCAACACGTCCAATCCGCTATTTACGGATGTAGAAAGTAAAAGTATTGACTTAATGTGTATCCTGCACTACCATTTGCTGTGCCAGTTTAAGCAGACGATCTTATTTTGTTAAAAGGTGTGTACATATGTTTCGTACTTTTTTTTCAGATATTTTATTATTATTTAAAAAAAAATTAAAATCATGTTTGGTACGTTTTTGTAATTAAACCCCCCTAAAAAAAAACGTTACTACAGTAGTAGTAAATTAAGTGAAAAAAAAACCCCCTAATTTAAATGTGCTACTCACTCCCTTTGAAGTAATGGCCGTACCCGATGTCACACCATGTGACGAACAGCACGTGCGAGTTTGAACACTGTTACAATGTAATAGTTCTGCTGGGAGATTATTAGATTGCGTATTATAGATATTGAGACTTAATAAAATTGATCCGGTGAAAAATTTACCGACCAGCGGCATGCTACTTCTTTATTATTTACGATTGAATAATGGGGTCATTCGAGAACTACTCAACGTGCACTAAGGAGAGTAGGAATTATGGGATGTGTGACAAAACGTAATTGGGGGGGGGGGGGGGGGTGTGGGGTGTTATTGTGCAACGTAATGTTAATTAATAAAGTATGCAACCAGTCATTGCCGTTTTATTTTAACATATATGTATTACTAAAGACCCCAAAGTAAAATATGACATGGTCACAAAACGTTACACGAGCGAGAGGGGTATTAAAACTGCAAGATTTTGCGTTACGTATTGTTAAATGGACACAGAGATCAACAGAGGACTATTCAACGTTAGCGTAATGCAGTATCAGACATTGGCTTTTACCCCAATTTTTAACGACCATAATGAATTTGCGATAAGACTACGGCGACCCGATGTAAATGTATTTGAATATTTGATTTGCCGTCCATTAGCTGGCGGTCAAGCCTAAATAAATAATATCAAGTAATAATGCAAATTTAAAAAAAAATGTCCGTAGCTTGTGAAAGAACACCCCAGCAAATGTCAGCCTAATAGGACTATTTTTATTAATATAGGTTCACTGCAGGACCCATCAAATTAATGTTTTTGTCCAATAAGAAAAAAAAAAAAAAACAAGGTTTGGGTTGGGAGAAATACATGATTAAAGTGGACTACAATTGTCATGTAAAACACTACCATTTTGAATGGTGATATAATCATGGCACTGACATCCGCCATCTAAACCCCCAACCAGGGCAATGCCCTGTACCTTGAAATTTCAGTCACAACATTTTACTTTTGTTAAAAGCCATGAATATGCTCTAGTGGTGTTGTTAAACAAAACTAACTTTTAATACCATACCGATTTTCTATATTGTTATTGCAGACACTAAAAGCTGGTGGTTTTCCTGCTGACACCTTATCTGTTATTGCTGGTTTGTCCAATGATTATGGTGATTATGTTGCAACATATGAAGAATACCAGGTGAGTAACTAAGTAAAAATATCAATTTGATTGTTTGTGACAACAATAAATTCATTTCAGGTTTATTGAATATTTATTTGTTGGTTTATCTAAAAAAAAACCCACCTTTTTTTAAATTTCAGATTCAGAGGTATGAAGGGGCATCTACTATTTTTGGTCCTCGGACCCTTGATGGATACATCCAGAATTTCAAGATTCTCGCAGAAAATATGACTAAGGTTAGTTAGGAAAATGTAGTTATTCAAAACTAGACGAATTTGAAAGAGAAATGATGATCCTACAACTTATCTCTATTCTGAATTTCAAGCATCCTGCTGGGGATATGCAGTCCTTCTGCCAGGTGCCCCTGTGCCTGGCAGAATTTAAATTTTGAGTGAAAGTCCTTGTCCATCTGTGATATTTGTATTTTTGCATGGTTCTTTACACTGTTTTTATTTCAATCTTGAATTCTTATATTGATGTTGATCATCACTTTATTTGTTTGCATTACCATAGTTTGACACCCAATAGCCGATGTATTTTTCGTGCTGGGGTGTCATTAAACATTCATTCATTCATTCATTCTGCCAGGTGCAGTAGGATGTAGGTCAGTAGTTCAGCTCTGGTTGGGGGCTTTCTGTCCCCTTTTCCCCAAGACTGGTACATCAAAGGATGTGGTATGTACTGTCCTTTTCTATAGACATTACCTGTCCTCAAACAAGGGCACCTCCCCCCCATGCAAGTGGTCTGGTCCGAACATCCTAACAGCCAATGGGATGGCCTAAATTCTTCTACTGCATACTGCTCTCCAGTTCCGGTCACATGACTGTAACTTCCTTCTTTTTCTCTTCGCTAAAGAGTCTGGACGTACTTTTGCTTGGCTCTGTTTGGAGTCAACTTTTTAATAAGACCTTTGGTTTTGTATTCGTGTTTGGGTGAAATGTTTTTCACCTTCATTTTCATTAGCTTTCGTTAGCTTTCGTATGGTTTTTTTCGCGTATTTCGCTTGACTTTCCAAGCGTTTAATTACATGAAATGTTGTTTCTATTGCCAGTTGTCGTGTTGACTGGCTTTGTGTTTGGGTGAAATGTTTTTCACCTTAATTTTCGTTAGCTTTCGTATGTCTTTCGCGTATTTCGCTTGACTTGCCAAGTGTTAATTACATGAAATGTTGTTATATCGCCGGTTGTCGTGTCGGACGTCTTTATTTACCGGCTTTGTGTTTGTGTTATGGTTGGTTTTTCTTTCTTTTCACAGATTGAAAAATTACTATTATCATATCTGATAATGTTCAGCGACTAGTTCGAGCTTGTTTACGCTGCAAGAAGTTTACTGCCCACACGACTTTTGTCCAGGTTGTCGTGTTCCGTGTGGCCTCACTTCAAGATGCGACCATTTGTTCGGGCTTGTCTGATGTCGAGTTCGCGGCATACCTGAAGGTGGTGTCAGCGAGGACCAAGAAGGTGGAATCTTCGCCTTCGATTGCTGACTCCGTGGTGGAAGTGTTACGTTCAATTCTACCGACCATGCTGAAAGAAACAATGGCGTCAATGGCGACCTTACCCAAACCGGCGGGTTCGGGGTCAGGTCCTGTTCCAGTCCCCTCTTCAGGGGGTGCGGCTTCTTCAGCTCCACCGATACCTAAGACTTCGGATGACAGGCCTGCGGTCTCTACGCAGCCCTCTAAGAAGCCGACAGGCCTGCGGTCTCTACGCAGCCCTCTAAGAAGCCGGCTCATTCAGATAGACGCTCCACGGATTACAAGGCTCACCGATCTTCGGCGGGGAAGTCCTCTTCGGCGCATCGGAGCCGGGACCGTAGCCGCTCCACACGACCTGTACGGCTCCCTACGGGTTCCACAGATCGTCAGCGCCAACCTTCAGTTGATGTGGCTTCCAAGGCCTCCGAGGGATCTAGACGGGACCATCCACGGTCCGGTTTAATCGGCGGCTTCCATTACGGTACATCGATTGGCCTGTGCTCGAGTTCTACGAGACTTTGGTGATGAAGCGCCTGCGGCATCTGTCATTGAAGAGCCCGACTCTACAGACCATATGACTATGAGGGATTGCTTGGCGGCCGTCTACGGCATGTTGCCGTCCTTGCCACATCCAACGACGATGTGGTCATCCATTCCTTGGTATCCACATGGGACCGCCCACGGTCCGGTTCTCCGGTATCTCCATCGGGCCATGACCAGAGCGACTGGCCTGTTCACGGGTGCTACGTGACTTTTCTGATGATGTATCGGTTCTTGCGGTGCTGGAAGATCTGGATGCGGCGGACCACCTGTCACTGAGGGACTGTCTGGCTGTCATATCTGATATGCTACCGCCGCTGGCCCATCCACCGGTTTCAGCCATGAAGGGTCCGGTTTCGATGATCGCCACAGAGGTTCCACCGGCAGATGTCGGCATTTGATCGTTGGCTGCCACAGGCCCCCGTCGGTTTACACGGCTACCAGTAACCGGCCCGTGCGGATTGTTGTTCCAGCAAGCAGACGGAGCCCTGTAACGAACTGGAAGATTGCGTCATCGGCTCACCGTTCGGTACCGTCGTCCCGTGATCGATCGAAGTGGTGCAGCGTCCAGGGTTCCACCGGCTCCTGCCGGTCCGTGTACATCGTACCGTCCACACCAGTCGGCAGCTGATTCAGTGTTCAGGGTTTACACCGGCTCCTGACGGGACCGTTCACGGTCCGTATTTCCGATTGCAGCCAGTACATTGGATCGAAGTGCCTGTGCCAGGTTACTGACCGATTTTCCAGATGATGCGTCGGCACCTTCTGTTATAGAAGATCCGGACGCAGTGACCCACATGGCTGTGACTGATTGTCTCGCTGCAGTGTATATGCTTTTGTCATTGCACAGTCCACTGGCACCATTCTAAAAGGTTTCCATTTGAGGACTGATCCGATGTCGAGGTTTACTTGAGTAGACTTCGTTTGTGCCGTTCCCCATTCGTCACAACGAACGTATCCCGTCTTCAACCTATCCTTCAACGGTGTGGCGCCGGCCTTGGATGACGCTGTTTCCGGCGGGACCATATGTCTTCCTAGAACTTACAGATTGGCACGTCCTGTCGATGGCTTCAGTTCAGCGTACATGTTTGTACATGCTGTCCTATTTGATGTTATCCTGGCGACCATAACTCCTCATGTGCAGGATGCCAGAGGATATGCCTTGTTCTAGCCGTCGACTTTGATGTTGGTCTACCTTATATATCTTCCGTGACGTCGATGTGCACTACGATTGCACACTATCGTCAACCGACTTGCCTGAAGCGATCCATTCTTGACTTTCAGCACAAGCCGGTAATCTTGGCAGACCTGTGGTCTACATACGGCTGTTTGCCGTGAAAGGGTTCGACGTTACAAGCGTTCCGGGTTGGTGACGAAGACAGTCTACTGGTCCAGTCACTTGTGTTGAGATCCCGTGCACCGATATTCTCTTGTTCGAGGAAGGTTCAGCGACATTAGGCAGATCGTTCTCTATATCCGGTGGCGATGCAAGACAGTCGCTACTTCCGCTGGTTCCGGAAGTTATCCAGTTGCCATCACGTGGTACAGGGTTTTTACCGTCACCGTTTTCCTATGGTTCATTGCGGCTTATCAACTCACTGACGTTCACTGTTGTTACCGCCAGAGTTCGTGACCGCTGCTGTCTAAATGGTCTCTGCTGCTGTTTCGCACCGGGTGGTGTGACGGCCGTGGATTTTAACCGGTTGCTGTTTTGCGTTGCTTCACTTCCAGGTATATCGGGCATATAGCATAGCGAGTTGCTACGCTGTCTTGGCTCTTGCCTGTATCACGGGGTCGCTGTTTCCGATGTCTTGATTCCTGAATCACTCTATTACTGTTTCATGAAGTTTCATTGCAAGAGTAATTTTGACGTCGGCGCAACATTTGACGCTTAGAGGTCGCGGTATCCAGTTTGTTTCTGAATCCATGCATTCAGTACAATAACGCAGATTTGCTGATCCGGTTACCAGTCGCCTTGCAGTCCAGTCCCTGTTGGTGGCTGTGGTTTCCAGATGAAGCCGATCTACACATCAACCTGTTGGAGATGTTGGCAGTTACAATGTCATCCTTCATTGGCGAGAGATGCTGTCAGGCGCCTCTCTCATGGTAGCCACAGACAGTACCACCGCGGCGGCTTATATCAACCGTCAGGGCGGAACCCACTCCAGCAGTCTGCTGCAGTTGACTTATCATCTCTACAGCCGACGGAATGGATGCTCCATCCTGAAGCGTTTCGATGGGTGTGCGACAGACTTTGGACACCAAACATCGATCTCTTTGCCACACGATTCAACCGTCAGCTGAGGGTTTACGTGTCTCCGGTGCCAGATCCCGAAGCTCTGGATCTCGACACCTTGGCCATCAGCTGGGAACAGATGGACGCGTACGCTTTTCCTCCACCAATCCTCCTTCCAAGGGTGCTTCAGAGGTTTCAGCTGTACCATTGTCGCCTGTTGCTCATTGCTCCGACGTGGCCATCCAGGATGTGGTATCCAGATATAATACGTCTTGCCGATCCACATCCTTTACCGTTGCCAGACTGGGATCATCTGTTGCTTTATCCCACGTCAAGACTATACCATCCACGTCCGCAGTTGTTCCAACTGCATGCGTGGACTTATCTCCAAGAGTTTGAGAAAGAAAGGTTTTTTCTTCACAGTCTACGGCGGCCATTTTGAAAGCTCACAGATCATCTACTACTGCGGCTTACAACGTCAGATGGCTTTGCTTTCACCGATGGTGTGTCCGGCAAAAACTCAAACCTCAGACGATCCAGATACCTCGTCTTTCTGATTTTTGCTGTATCGGCGGACCACTTTACGATTGAAGGGGTCTACCATTGCTGGGTACGTTTCGGCCATCGCTACTGTTCGTGATGTCGCTACTGGAACGAAGTTATCGGTTATTCCTGAGATCCATAAGATGATCAAAGGGTTTCGCCTTGATGATCAAGTACACCGGTTTCAGCCACCAAGATGGGACCTGAATCTGGTGTTACGAGCGTTATCGACTGCACCTTATGAGCCGATCGAAGCCTCTTCCCTGCAAGACTTGACACGGAAGAAGGTGTTTTTACTTGGTTTTGCCACTGCTGCCCGTGTCTCAGAACTCCATGCTCTTGATGTAGACTTGGTACGTTTTCACCGAGATCGGCGTGTAGTCAACTTGGGGTTACTCATGAACTTTGTTGCAAAGAATCAGTTACCAGACCAAGCACCTCGTTCGTATCAAAAGACGTTGCCTTTCCTGTAACCAGAGTCGGTAGTTTAATTCCAAGAAGGTCCACCGGACCTTTTTTATTTTAAACCCTTAAAAAG
>NW_024535565.1:0-13123 GCF_016097555.1 Gigantopelta aegis
GCATTTGGAATTCCCCCGTTTTCTCCAAATAAAAATTAATTTGTGATCTAAAAATAGAAAATTGCCCCAACGTATTGGTACGTTTCCTCAAAAATAGGAGTGTTTCTTTTCAATTGCAGTACTTTTTCAACAGTGTAATTGAGAACAAACTATAGCCTGGTTCCATCTTCCTTTGGGACTATCCTAAACTTCTAGGGGAGGGTCAAAGATAATATTAATTGGTTTAAACCATAATAACAATAGATTAGCACTGTAGAAATACTTAGCTGTACAAAGGCATCATCTTGTTCCTTCAACCCCCTCCATGATACATTTATCAGTATACTTATAGAGAGGTGACACAATAGTTGATATATTGGGTATGAATTTACTGTAAATAACTAATTAAACCTATGAATGCTTTTTAATAATTGTGATCGTTTGGTAGGCCTAGTGAGGCATCACTTTATTGCACTATCCCTTTTCATCTGTGGGATTTGCAGCGTCCTTGTGCTTACTTATTTTTGTGTCCAAGGTACTCACACTGGGCAGTAAGAACTAACAGAGCTTCTTTAAAACCCGCATTCCAGTTCGTTCTAGATCTCTAGAACCGTCATCTATTTCTTGAGATGCTCCTCCTTGGTACACCTGTGATCAGATGTTGTCAAATAAACTGCTACATGCTCTGATCCCTTGCAGTATATTCCCTTGTTTGCTCAGATATATCGGGGGCGAGGCGACTCTAAATGGTTAACCTATTATACTCATACAACAGTCCTTTGTGTGTGTTGTATGATCGGTGTACTGTTTTTCCGTGTCTCATCTAGCCTCAATTGAAGATAGGCATTAGATAATTTCAATTTAGTTAAATACAACTCCACCTGACATTTTAGTAAAATGTTTGCCTGCAATTCTAGGAAAAAACAAAAACAACGATTTGGGGTGAGACTCACAAGTATTGCTTGATTTTGTCTGGGAACTTTATAGTCAACACATACTGTTATTGTGCCATCCTACTTCATACAGAGAACCTATGGGGCAGCCCTTTCTGCTGACTGTACCTAACCTTGTGTATTATTCCTTTCCTCCTCTAACCGTGTTTAATTCCTTTCATTCAACTTTTATGCTTTAATGCGATGGAACTGGATGGGGTTTGGTAGAATTTTGGACGACTTGTGGGTCTACCAGTAGTCTTCTGCTCATCTTCTCTCCTTCTAAGCTCAATCTCGGAACACAATTTTCATGGTCTTCAGTAATGCTTAGCAATTTTACTTGCAATTGAATTTTTTTACTCCTGTAGATATCTTTCCAGTCCAGTTTTAGTTCTGATAACCAATTTATGTCCTAATAAACTTGGGCCCAATCCATGAGCAACGATGAGGGAAAGTCTCTTCCTCTCTTGGCTTCTTGGTCTACATCTATATTTGATCTTCCCTTGCTTTCATCTCTTCTCACTGGGTAATGTACGTAATGAATAGCAACCCGTTATAGTGTGTGTGCATCATTGGAACCTCCATATGTGGCGTATGTTAAACTTACCTGATAATATATACTGCAGCTCCCTTATCAATCTCCATTTTTTAGTGGGTTTTTTGTGAGCTGTCCTGTTACATAATAGGCTTCTTATATTTTTAGGTAACCTTGTACAAATCAAAAACTTTCCTTCGACTGGGTATTCATTCTCTTCAATCATATTTGGTGTGTTTGGCTATTTCACTGGGAAACTTTCATTAGTCCCTTTCTGTTTTCATCTACATACTTTTGTCATGTGATTCTCTTTTATGCAAAAATGGCAAACAGGCTTCTGCAATCTACACTTAATTGCGTGGAGTGTTTTACCTCCACACCTATAAACAACTGTGAACGGTAGAGTCCCACCGACGATTGTTTTGTGTTTTGTGTTTCTTCCCCTTTGGAGATTTCTCTAATGGTCAGCTTCTTTCTTCACAAGCTGGTTCTCTCTCTCCATCTGCTTCCAAATCTTTTGCATCTTCTCTGGCAGCTACTCCCTGTAACTGAGCGAATCTCCAAGAGACTCTCAAAAGCAAGTCTTTCTTCTTTTCCCGCGAGTAGGCGACACTGTAGCCTGCCTTATTAGTACTAGCCAGCAAATAAGACCGAATCTCTGAGCATGTCCTTCAGAGAATCTCCCTAGTCACAGTGTATGGCTATATGCCGACCTCTTCTCTACATACTTTGCACTGCCTACTCGTCCTCGGCACCTGATGCGTTGGTTAAACTTTGAAATACGTTGTACAGTAACGATCGGCCGTGCCATTTTATACTTACTGACTTAACATGTAACATAAACAGGAAGTAACTCTATCTTTATTCAAAAGACAGCTCTGTCCTAAACAGAATGACTTAGAAATCAAAACATTATATGTTCTTTGTTAAATACAATCTACAGGCTGTATCATATAGTAATTAAATCAAGCAAATTAATGTGTTTAAACAGTTAATATATATAGTGTTTACCTCATTGCAAAATAATAATGTTTTTAATGCATTAATATTAGGCTACAATGATGTTAAACTAATGCTCTCATTATATACATTTTCTTAGTGATAAGCAGTATATCAGTCGACATATACACTAGAGTATAGTTAAGTAATGTTATATATAGTGTGTACTTTAATAGTAACCTAATTAGGAATCAAAAACTTTGTGTTTATTTTTTTGAGTCAATTTTATGCTACTTTTTCTAGACAAAGCTACAACAATTATGACCTCAGGCTAAGTACTCTTGTCCTTCATTATTGACTTGAGAGCATTATATATACTTGATGACAAGTTATTATATCTATACTAGTAATAGTAGTGTAATAATGCACTCAATGGTTAAATGCTGCAAGTATAACCTTGAACTGGAGCAAGTGTTGAAAGTGGATTGTGCTATTTTAGCAGAGACTGTTTGAAATGTCATCTACCTACAGCTATTATATGATAATTTGACTGCCATTTTCTTTATAAAGACACAATACATTAATGTAAGAGCTATATGCTCTGATTGATACTCAAACTTTGTAATGTTTTATTAATTTTATATACACATTTATCAGAATTTCTGCCCAATGGGCAATATTCACTGAAGGGAAAGTAGACTATAATGAGTTACTATAGGTTATGTTAAGTTACACAATTTTATGTTTTCCCATGCAATCATTATGTAGGAATTTCCCTATAATCAAAATTAGAAGGTTTTGGAGACTTTTTGAATATTTCCTTGATTTTTGTGATTATCAGTTGGTTGTGAATGAAATTCAACAGATGATCCCAGTGCTGATAAAGTATAATACCACAAATTGCAACAAATCCTAGTGATACTAGCGCAATACTTTGATAATTCTCTTTTTTGAAGTTTGTGATCATTAACATGAGGTTGATAGAGAAGCACAACACCAGGCAAAATATCGTCTCAAGATAAATTACATAAAGCAAATAAAATTAAGATACTTATCAACACATCCAAGTTTACTATAGTCCTCAGTTTTATAGAAGTACAACCAGTTCTATGATGATATTCCAAAAGTTTCATTAAATAATTGTACAATTAATAAAATGAATATAGCTAATGAGAAAAATTGATAGATGACAATAACTCTTTTAGTAATGTACACTATTTTCACAGCAACACTGAAAATTAGTGAAATAAAATGTTTGGAAAACAGTTTGCGTGTCAGTTTCGTGTATGAGAGAAAGATCATAGTTGCTATAACCAGAATTATTTGTCTTCCAACAATTAAACCACTTTAGTGAAATATTCTAAAAAATATAATGATGATTATTAAGATATCAAATATGATCTGGAAGATTAGTTTCAATACTTTTTAAAAAGATGTTTTTATTATTCTACATTCATACATTGTCCAGTGGCTACTGCAGATTCATTTTTAGGTAATTTCTGTCTCATACTTGTAGCTTCAAATTTTATATAGTAAACCATTCCAACTCTAAGTAAATATAGTATGAAATTTACATCATTATATATAATGCACTCATTCATATTTTCACATGGGATAAGAAAATGACAAAGCCACATAGAAAAAAGCATGAAGAGGCTCATATTCTTTTGGTAATATGTTTATCTTGGTTCAGTGATATGTGTTATTAAGGAGAGATATTTGGCCCAGTGGAGCATTGTGAATGCATTTGAAGATATATGTGCATTTATTAACAAAGAGACATCTTACTAATGAATGAATTGTGATTTCTATAATATGAGTTTTGTTGGTTAATTTTCATTCCAACCTTTTTTAGCGCATAGACTGTAGTATTCTTTTACTGTATCAAGAATACTGAAAGAAACAAGCCTCCTTCAATGCTCATATTCTTTTATATTCTTCTATCTTTTGGTCAAGTGAGTACATTATCATAGTATTCACACTTTAATTTAAATAATAGACACTAATTTATCAAAATGTAATATCCAGCCATTCCTGTAATAACTACTAATCATTTAACATATTATTGAATGTATCACCTTGAATTGTTCTCAACAAGTGTTTGTTGTGATAAAGAGCACATGTATTAATCTGTACACCCACTACTAATCATTTACAATATTATATTTGTGATTATCTTAAATTGCAATGAGTGTTTGTTGTGATAAGCAGTCACATGGAGATTAGGGTGGAAATGACTTGTCCTCTAGTTGTAAATGTTAAGATATTGTCACTAGATGTACATAATATTAACAGTTTTGTTGTAATAAAAAAGTAACTTTAAAATTTATATTCATTAGCAAACAATAAAACACAGTGAATGTAGGGTAGAATAACT
Organism: Gigantopelta aegis; assembly: GCF_016097555.1. NCBI lineage: Eukaryota > Metazoa > Mollusca > Gastropoda > Neomphalida > Peltospiridae > Gigantopelta > Gigantopelta aegis. The sequence continues at coordinate 4,763 of NW_024535565.1, forward strand.
TGTCATCACAAGAGTAAAAACATATTAAGCGTTTGTTATGATAGAAAAGGTGACTTTATAAATAATAATCATTACAAAAACATAACATTGTAACTATGGCATTATATTACTTAATAAGTCAATTTGTTAAAACAGTACAATTTCTAATTATTCTTACAACATTACCAATAAACTAAAGACATGAACAACAATACATGTAATCAGCGTAAGTTTCAGCAGTACTAGTCATCTTGATTAAACAATATTGATTCTCGTTTCATTTCCATTGACACTACAGACATTGAAATTGATCTCTTTTCAACATCAGATGATCCTGGATGTATAAAAGGAAGTTCTATATTATTAGAAGTAGAAGATGGTGGAGGCTTCTTGAATATCATTTTGACTTTTGTAATTGCTTGTTGCCAATGAGACTTGAGAGACAATTATAGAACATCAGACGATCCAAGACATGATATAATACAATAACACAGAATACGATAATGATAATAACACTAAAACAAAACTTGACCATTGTCCTTTTGAACCATTAATGTCATTTGAAGTTTCTGCATTCATATAAGCCATAAACATGAGGTTAAGAATGAAAAATTTTTCCAGATAATCCAAAAGAATATGTCGATATATTCTCTTCAAAATGAAAATACATGAGGATAATGATGATTAAAATAGATGCTAACACATCATAGCTTGCAGTAGAGTTAATATTTAATGAAACAACCAGTGCTAAGATAACACGATGTAGCAGTAAAAATCCAGTCCAAACGACACTTGTCCTTATATGGACCTCCATATGCATCAAAGAAAGGTTTCATATTTGTTGACAACTTTGGAATAGCACATGTATTTTGATAGAGGTCCTTCAAATAATGGTATAGTAAGAAGGTAGAAGGTGTATGGAATAATAAGTAAAATAAGAAAAGCCAGTGAGAACAGAAACAATGACAGATGACAACCTTTTAGATAGTGGACATTAGCATCAAAATACCACCTCAATAATAGACAGTAATTTTTTTATCATTAATACATGGAATTTTGATAAAATATAGGGCCTGGACAACAGTGCGTATTAGTTTGTATAAGAGAGAAGGATCATAGTTGCTATGACTGGAATTATTTGTCTTCCAACAAGTCGAACCATTTTGCTAGAGTATCGTAACAATATTATGATGACTAATAGAATCAACCAAACGTAGGCTGGAAAGACAAACTGAAGCCATGCTTTACTACAAGAATCCATACTATGATAGAAACATGTGTTAATACCTAGATCAAGATTGACCCAGGAAATAAACCAACTAAGAAATGGTATTGGACCATTAGGAAAGAAGACATGTTCATATAGTTTTGACAACATTAGCATAGAATATAAGTCCATTGATTGTACCCACAGAAACAGTTAAATTCAAAGAAATAACAAAGCTACCAGTGCTATACCAGCTAAAGCAAATGGAATAATAAGAGCTATGTTGTTATCATTACATTGTTCACATTGATTTGAACCTAATGTGAGACTGAATCCATCAGAACATTGTCCACAGAGTACTCCATCTCGATTATGAAGACATTGTTTGCTATGATAGTTAAGTGTAAAACTAATATTACTGTTATTACAATAATCAAAGGGGCAGTTAGGATAAACAATAAGACAGTTTGAATCATTTTCATAACCAATCCACATATCACCATCTCTAGTTATATTAGAGTGTTATTATCACATGTTTTTGAATCTGAATTTAATTCAAACCTACATACACAAGTATCATTTACTAATGGATATCCATTAGGACAGGGCTCAATAGTAACTTCAATATCTTTAGCATAAGGGTCAGAAAAAGGTTTTCTGATTGAAGTTTCAAGTGTAGCATAGACTTGAGTTGTGTTCAATGAAGGATTTGTTATTACCTTAAATTTATGTTAGTACAGTTTGCATTTAATCTATTGTTGTTATACTGCACAATGGATGAGTTATCTGATGAAGTTAATTTTATTGCACCTTTTGTTAAAGTATCTTTTAGACCAACTGTAGCTAGTGATATATTGACATCAATTCCAGGTATTGCAAATATACTGATGTTGGTAATAGAGCAATTAGGCTTATTTGATTCACAAAAACATACTTGAATAGGATCTGATGTTACTACTGATAGACCTGTTTGTTGAAGATAGTAAAATAGGTGATCAAAGTAAAGTGTGCTTGTACAATTATCAATTTTACCACCATATAGCACATCACCAGATATTCAGCTGTATTGTTGACAAAATATAACACTGTTTTAGTATCATTAGGATAATGATGAGGAATAACTTTAAAAGAACAATTAGAGGTGTTGTCTACACCATGAACTAGTGATACAAAGATTCCTCCACCTGACTTACTGGCATGATTATTGATAAATGATATGTTTGTATTCTGATTTTTAGCAAACAATTGAAAGATTTGTATATAAAGCAATACCTCCACCATAAATGCCTGAATTGTTTACAAACATGTTATGTCTATCAAATTGTTATTATACTATTGACACCAACTAAACCAGTTGTGTTATGATTACTAACTTCAATTTTGTCAATGTGACATTAGCAACATTGATTAATACCACAGCAGATCTATATCCTTTCTGATATACCATCAAGGTTATTGATTACATTATTGAAAAGTATTACACATTTGTGAAGTAAAAGCTACTTGTGGAAGTTGATTGAAAAGAAAGAAGAGCCAAACCTGATCCAGCATATGCATTATTGTTTGATATAGTGCAGTCACTGAACTGATTGCTACCTCTTTCTGCATACCAATGAGTAGACACTCCTCCTCCATAATACTGAGCACTATTATAATAATAGTGCAGTTAATAAAAATAAGATTACTATTTTCTAAGTACAAAATAATATTCACACTCCTCCTCCATTACGCTGAGCAGAATTGTTGTATATAGCACAGTTAAAAAAACTTAGTACTAACAGTTCCTGTAAACGAACGAATATGCACTCCTCCACCATCATGATATTGAGCAGTATTGTTGGATATGTTACAGTTACTAAACTCTATACTGCCATTCCCATTTGAATAAAACTCTACTCCTCCTCCATTATACCGTGCAGTATTGTTATATATAGTGCAGTTAAAAAACTTAGTACTAACAATTCCTGTAAGCAAACGAATATACACTCCTCCACCACTGTCATATTGAGCAGTATTGTTGTAAATTGTGCAGTTACTAAAGTCAATAATGCCATTCCCATTTGTATAAATATATCCACTCCTCCACCATCATCATTTAGAGCAGTGTTGTTGTATATTTTTGCAGTTACTAAAGTTAATATTGACATACTCATTCGTATATAAAGCGCACTCCTCCTCCATCATACCATGCAATATTGTTGCATATAGTGCAGTTATTAAACTCAAAATTTCCATTCCTGTTCGTATAAATGGCCATTCCTCCTCCATCATTTCGTGCAGTATTATCGTATATAATACAATTACTAAACTCAATACTGCCATTCCCATACGAAGTAAGGTACACTCCTCCTCCCCAATGCTGTGCAGTATTGTTGTATATAATGCAGTTAAAAAACTCAATACTAGCACGTTTTGAAAACAAACGAATATACATCCTCCACCTTATCATACTGAGCAGTATTGTTGTAAATTTTGCAGTTACTAAAGTCAATACTGCCATTCCCATACATATAAATGTCCATTCCTCCTCCATCATCATATCGAGCAGTATTGTTGTATATGTTGCAGTTACTAATGTCAATACTGCCATACCCATTTGACTTAATGTCCACTCCTCCTCCATCATACCATGCTGTATTGTTGCATATAGTGCAGTTTCTAAAGTCAATACTGTTATATCCATTGGTATAAACATTTATTCCTCCTCCATCATACCACGCAATATTGTTGCATATAGTGCAGTTACTAAAATCAATACTGGCATATCTTTTGTATAAACGCCCACTCCTCCTCCATCATTCCGTGCAGTATTGCCGTATATAATACAATTGCTAAACTGAATACTGCCATTCTATACGAACTAAAGTACAATCCACCTCCCCAATACCATGCAGTATTGTTGTATATATTGCAGTTACTAACTCAACACTCACATTCCATTCCCATTTGTATTAATGCCCACTCCTCCTCCATCATACTGTGCAGTATTGCTGTCTATAATACAGCTAATAAACTTAATACTTCCATTTCCATTCGTATTAAAGTATATTCCTCCTCCATCATACTGTGACGTATTGTTATATATAGTGCAGTTACTAAACTCGATGCTAACACTTCCTGTAAACGAATGAATGTACACTCCTCCACCATTATCATAGTTAGCAGTATTGCTGTATATTTTTGCAGTTATTTAAGTCAATACTGCTATTCCCATACGTACGAATATCCATACCTCCTCCTCATATTGAGCAGTATTGTTGATATAGTGCAGTTACTAAACTCAATACTACCACCTCCATGCAAACTAATATTCACTCCTCCTCCAGACAAGCATTGTTGTGTAAAAACATACTATTTTCAATGATTACATTAGCTTCATTATCATTACTATACCACAAAGACATACCTATCCTAACCCCAGTGTAAAATTTGATTTCAAAATAATAACTCTAGAGAGTCTTTTAAGCTGGTCATCATAGACTATTAATGCATTTCCTGAAACTCCATTATTAGTAAATGAGGAATTATCAACTAACACATCATAAGCATTAACCAGAACAAGTCCATAACCTGAACTATTCTGGATTGATACACATTCTAATTTGACACTATTAATGTCAACAAAGAACAAAACTCACTCTATGATGTAGATGCCAGTGAGATTTATAGGAATTATTAGGGATTTCTTCGTAACTGATATAATTATCAAAGCCACAGTTTGCTATTGTTAATGACTTAATTGTAATATTTCTACTACGACTAAATCGTATTCCAGTTCTATTGCTATCACTACACATTACGACTGAGGTTGATTGCATAAACGGTCTCATGGAAGCCTTGTTCTATATGACCCAGTCCCTGTAGAGTTATATTACTTACATTTGCTGATATTTAATATACCTTGTAGAGTATGAGTTCCCTCTAGGAAGTAGAAGATGGCATCATCAGTGAAGTAAGATGCATTATCAGCAGTATAATAGGAGAGGTTGTAACAAGAAGTGTTACCAGAAGTGTAAGTAGAAGAGCAAATCTTCTCCATTTGGAGCTGCAGAGACATAATACTCAGAAGCAGTAACATATCCACTGTAGATATACAGTATAACTGATGTTAAATAATAGATACGACACCAGCTCATGACGGCGTCGTTGTTCACCAGCAAAATAATGAATGAAATACTATGAGACTTGTCGATTACTTCCAAATGAACCTTCAAGGAGATCAATCTGACGCTAAGCAAAAGTCATGATTTCCCCAATAGATCGTCGTTTATATTTGACATCCGACGTAGCTGTTTTATTTGAAGCAACAAGTAATAACATTACATCATCTTGAAATGATTTTAATACCTAAGGATTACATAACGTACAATCTTCTCAGCAGCTATGTTGAAGGAACATTAATACATGTCCTGTTTCGATTCGTCAGGTTCCTGTTTCCGTTTACTACATGTCCAAGCAATTTAGTTCCTGCTACAACTACAAATGACAATAAACAATTTTGTATATTATTATATAGTAGAAGAACCACATATCAATTCTAAAACTAGTCAGTCAAAATTTTCTAAATCAAATGAAACAATTGATTAACCACGTGTTTTATTCACCCGCTACTAATCATGTATATGATCTTATTAAAAGATTGTTTTATGTCATGTGGTGTTATGATAAACAATCATGTGATGCATATGAGTGAGAAAGAGGTGACCTCCACACTATTTTTATGTAATTTCCAGTAATCCTTCACTAAATATACATAAAGACCAAACTATTTTTTAAGACTGCGGAAACAAGGGGGAAACTTTTCAAAATAAGTCACTAACTTCATAGTGATGGAATGAGGTTTTTAATCAGCATCTATAATTACATTAGATAACTATCAATTAATATAAGTAGACTCCTAACTAACTAGTAAACATTCTAGCTACTTACAGAGCTCAGCACACTGTTAAAATTAATATTTTATTTTAACACCTAATATGTACTTCACATGAGTGAACTGCTATGGAATATAGATTTTATGTGAATTACTCACTGTATGATTTGTTGGTATGTGAAGTACAACATACCAACCAATTACACAGTGAGTATTTACAAGATTTCTATATTCCGTAGTAATCCATCCATGTATAAAGCTACAAATTAGTTGTTAAAATGACATATTAATTTTTATTGTGCAATTCTCTAATTGAAGTTCCCAAAGTATAAAGAGTTGTTTCTTAGAAATAACATATCATCTTAAGTCAGTGTCTATTAGTTAGTTTAAATGAGGAGTTTATATCCACTTAGATTATATATACAACACCTCACATAATGATCTCCTAGTGGGAACAATTGAATCTTCTGTACTTTCATATCATATTTCTTATAATTCTTGGTTGTTGTCTAAATCAAAGCTACTTCTCCTGTCGGCAGCTTGTTCAGTCTCTTTAAATGATTGATCAGTAATGCTTTTGTTCTCCTTGAATAGACAGTTGGTAGCGTATTTGTTGTCTTTAATTGATTGATCTACTTCGGTCATTTGCTTCAAGCTTCATGAGTATCTCTTAATTCTTCACAAGAGTTGACTTGAATCTGACTTGAATTTGTTGAATGTAGCTCTGTCACTATGTTACATTAATAGCCTACATTACTATATATGGTTTGCTGACTTGTCTATTTGTACATAGATATTTGTTATATACCTTGTACAACTTTAGGTGATGTGGGAGGGATAGTTGTTGGACTTAGTTTCAGTAATGCCATCTTTATATTCTTGTTGTTCTGTGTTAGAGACAACTTCTCCTTCATTAAACATATGATAAGTTGGTTGTCTTATATAAGTAATATTGCCTGCACTTGTAACTTCAACTGAATTTTTTCTAAATCAAAAGAATATTTATTAAATCATGTTTACACTCATGGCTATTCATGCATCCTTATGTATTACATTATACTATGCAATATTATTTGCATATGTCTCAATCATTATCGACAGTGATTACTTTCAAGAGTTGTTTTGTGTCATGTGTATGTTATGATAAGCAGATAACGGAATTCCAAAATATTTAGTATTTAAACATTATGATATTTTCTTTTTCAGCAATAAGTACACTAAATTCAACTAGTATAACAATATTTTGGTTAAATGAATGATTTAATTTTTATAATGTGACCATCAAATAAGAATTTTACAGCAGTGATTTAATATTTTACAAATTTTGATATTAAATTTAGCCAGCTAATATTTAATAATTGACTGTAGTATTTTTTACGGATTTAGAATACTTTAAGCAAAATAATGAATAATGACTGAAGATTGAACAATATAGCCGCTACTCCTGTATTAACTAGTGGAGAGAAACGGTGGTTTTGGAGACTTTTTGAATACTTCCTTGACTGACTTTTGTGATTAATCAGTTGTTGTGAATGAAATTCAACAGATGATCCAGTGCTGATAAAGTATAATACCACAAACTGCAACAAATTCTAGTGATACTAGTGCAATACTTGATAATTTCTCTTTTTGAAGTTTGTGATCATTAACCATGAGGTTGATAGAGAAGCACAAACCAGGTGAAATATTGTCTCAAGAATAATTACATAAAGCAAATAAAAATTAAGATACTTATCAACACAATCCAAGTATACTGTAGTTCAGTTTATAGAAGTAACAACCAGTTCTATGATAATATTTCAAAAGAGTGTTTCATTAAATAATTGTACAATTAATAAAATGAATATAGCTAATGAGAAAATTATAGATGACAATAACTCTTTTTAGTAATGGTGACACTATTTCACAGCAACACTGTAAAATTAGTGAACGATAAAATGTTGGGAAAACAGTTTTTTCGTCAGTTCTGTGTATGAGAGAAAGATCATAGTTGCTAAACCAGATTATTTGTCTTCCACAAATTAAACCACTTTAGTGAATTTCTAAAAATATAATGATGATTATTAGAGTATCAAATATGATCTGGCAGATTAGTTTCAGTAAATTTTTTAAAAAGAGTTTTTAATTATTCTACATTCATACATTGTCCAGTGGTACTGCCGAGATCATTTTTAGGTAAATTTCTGTCTCATAACTTTGTAGCTCAAATTTTATTATGAGTAATACCCACTACAACTCTAAGTAACTATAGTATGAAATTTACATCATTCAATAATGCACTATTCATATTTCACATGGGGAT
>NW_024535566.1:0-10738 GCF_016097555.1 Gigantopelta aegis
GAGGTTAAAACCTCAATACAAGTCCGCACTATAGCGGTGAAAACATTGATATTTGTGTTCTGACATCCATATCCAACAACTCCTCCAAATAGAAGATGTAGATGTGAACACAAATGCATGTATCGTGTGTATTCCCTGCGTGGGCGAATTCTGGGAACATTTCTTTTAGTCCTTGACCCAAATATTTGGTGAAAAAGTGGAAACATATGTCTTGGGGCCGAATTCTCCAAAAATAGTTTTAGACGAACTGTGAGACATAAGTGGTCGAATAAACACAGTTTTTATTAAATAACGAACGGGTACCACTCACACAGGGTGCCGTGCACCCTTTTGACATGAGAACCCATTCGGAAGTCAGTATATATGAGGTTAAAACCTCAATACAAGTCTGCACTATATTGGTGAAAACATTGATATTTGTGTTCTGACATCCATATCCAACAACTCCTCCAAATAGAAGATGTAGATGTGAACACAAATGCATGTATCGTGTGTATTCCCTGCGTGGGCGAATTCTGGGAACATTTCTTTTAGTCCTTGACCCAAATATTTTGTGAAAAAGTGGAAACATATGTCTTGGGGCCGAATTCTCCCAAAATAAGTTTTAGACGAACGGTGAGCCATAAGTGGTCGAATAAACACAGTTTTTATTAAATAACGAATGGGTACCACTCACACAGGGTGCCGTGCACCCTTTTGACATGAGAACCCATTCGGAAGTCAGTATATATGAGGTTAAAACCTCAATACAAGTCTGCACTATAGCGGTGAAAACATTGATATTTGTGTTCTGACATCCATATCCAACAACTCCTCCAAATAGAAGATGTAGATGTGAACACAAATGCATGTATCGTATGTATTCCCTGCGTGGGCGAATTCTGGGAACATTTCTTTTAGTCCTTGACCCAAATATTTGGTGAAAAAGTGGAAACATATGTCTTGGGGCCGAATTCTCCCAATATAAGTTTTTGGACAAACGGTGAGCCATAAGTGGTCGAATAAACACAGTTTTTATTAAATAACGAATGGGTACCACTCACACAGGGTGCCGTGCACCCTTTTGACATGAGAACCCATTCGGAAGTCAGTATATATGAGGTTAAAACCTCAATACAAGTCCGCACTATAGCGGTGAAAACATTGATATTTGTGTTCTGACATCCATATCCAACAACTCCTCCAAATAGAAGATGTAGATGTGAACACAAATGCATGTATCGTATGTATTCCCTGCGTGGGCGAATTCTGGGAACATTTCTTTTAGTCCTTGACCCAAATATTTTGTGAAAAAGTGGAAAACATATGTCTTGGGGCCGAATTCTCCCAAAATAAGTTTTAGACGAACGGTGAGACATAAGTGCTCGAATAAACACAGTTTTTATTAAATAACGAATGGGTACCACTCACACAGGGTGCCGTGCACCCTTTTGACATGAGAACCCATTCGGAAGTCAGTATATATGAGGTTAAAACCTCAATACAAGTCTGCACTATAGCGGTGAAAACATTGATATTTGTGTTCTGACATCCATATCCAACAACTCCTCCAAATAGAAGATGTAGATGTGAACACAAATGCATGTATCGTGTGTATTCCCTGCGTGGGCGAATTCTGGGAACATTTCTTTTAGTCCTTGACCCAAATATTTGGTGAAAAAGTGGAAACATATGTCTTGGGGCCGAATTCTCCCAAAATAAGTTTTAGACGAACGGTGAGCCATAAGTGGTCGAATAAACACAGTTTTTATTAAATAACGAATGGGTACCACTCACACAGGGTGCCGTGCACCCTTTTGACATGAGAACCCATTCGGAAGTCAGTATATATGAGGTTAAAACCTCAATACAAGTCTGCACTATAGCGGTGAAAACATTGATATTTGTGTTCTGACATCCATATCCAACAACTCCTCCAAATAAAGATGTAGATGTGAACACAAATGCATGTATCGTGTGTATTCCCTGCGTGGGCGAATTCTGGGAACATTTCTTTTAGTCCTTGACCCAAATATTTGGTGAAAAAGTGGAAACATATGTCTTGGGGCCGAATTCTCCCAAAATAAGTTTTAGACGAACGGTGAGCCATAAGTGGTCGAATAAACACAGTTTTTATAAATAACGAATGGGTATCACTCACACAGGGTGCCGTGCACCCTTTTGACATGAGAACCCATTCGGAAGTCAGTATATATGAGGTTAAAACCTCAATACAAGTCTGCACTATAGCGGTGAAAACATTGATATTTGTGTTCTGACATCCATATCCAACAACTCCTCCAAATAGAAGATGTAGATGTGAACACAAATGCATGTATCGTGTGTATTCCCTGCGTGGGCGAATTCTGGGGAACATTTCTTTTAGTCCTTGACCCAAATATTTGGTGAAAAAGTGGAAACATATGTCTTGGGGCCGAATTCTCCCAAAATAAGTTTTAGACGAACGGTGAGCCATAAGTGGTCGAATAAACACAGTTTTTATTAAATAACGAATGGGTACCACTCACACAGGGTGCCGTGCACCCTTTTGACATGAGAACCCATTCGGAAGTCAGTATATATGAGGTTAAAACCTCAATACAAGTCCGCACTATAGCGGTGAAAACATTGATATTTGTGTTCTGACATCCATATCCAACAACTCCTCCAAATAGAAGATGTAGATGTGAACACAAATGCATGTATCGTGTGTATTCCCTGCGTGGGCGAATTCTGGGAACATTTCTTTTAGTCCTTGACCCAAATATTTTGTGAAAAAGTGGAAAAATATGTCTTGGGGCCGAATTCTCCCAAAATAAGTTTTAGACGAACGGTGGGCCATAAGTGGTCGAATAAACACAGTTTTTATTAAATAACGAATGGGTACCACTCACACAGGGTGCCGTGCACCCTTTTGACATGAGAACCCATTCGGAAGTCAGTATATATGAGGTTAAAACCTCAATACAAGTCCGCACTATAGCGGTGAAAACATTGATATTTGTGTTCTGACATCCATATCCAACAACTCCTCCAAATAGAAGATGTAGATGTGAACACAAATGCATGTATCGTGTGTATTCCCTGCGTGGGCGAATTCTGGGAACATTTCTTTTAGTCCTTGACCCAAATATTTGGTGAAAAAGTGGAAACATATGTCTTGGGGCCGAATTCTCCCAAAATAAGTTTTAGACGAACGGTGAGCCATAAGTGGTCGAATAAACACAGTTTTTATTAAATAACGAATGGGTACCACTCACACAGGGTGCCGTGCACCCTTTTGACATGAGAACCCATTCGGAAGTCAGTATATATGAGGTTAAAACCTCAATACAAGTCCGCACTATAGCGGTGAAAACATTGATATTTGTGTTCTGACATCCATATCCAACAACTCCTCCAAATAGAAGATGTAGATGTGAACACAAATGCATGTATCGTGTGTATTCCCTGCGTGGACGAATTCTGGGGACATTTCTTTTAGTCCTTGACCCAAATATTTGGTGAAAAAGTGGAAACATATGTCTTGGGCCGAATTCTCCCAATATAAGTTTCTGGACAAACGGTGAGCCATAAGTGGTCGAATAAACACAGTTTTTATTAAATAACGAATGGGTACCACTCACACAGGGTGCCGTGCACCCTTTTGACATGAGAACCCATTCGGAAGTCAGTATATATGAGGTTAAAACCTCAATACAAGTCCGCACAATAGCGGTGAAAACATTGACATTTGTTTTCTGAGATAGATATCCAATAACTCCTCCAAATAGAAGATGTAGATGTGAAGACAAATGCACGTATTGCATATATTCCCTGCGTGGGCGAATTCAGGGAACATTTCTTTTAGTCCTTGACCCAAATATTTTGTGAAAAAGTGGAAACGTATATCTTGGGGCCGAATTCTCGCAAAATAAGTTTTAGACGAACGGTGAGACATAAGTGCTCGAATAAACACATTTAAAAAAAAACTAACGAATGGGTACCACTCTCACATGGTGCCGTGACCCTTTTGATATGAGAACCCATTCGGAAGTCAGTATATATGAGGTTGAAACCTCAATACAAGTCCGCACAATAGCGGTGAAAAGATTGATATTTGTGTTCTGACATCCATATGCAACAACTCCTCCAAATAAAAGATGTAGATGTGAACACAAATGCATGTATCGTATGAATTCTCTGCGTGGGCGAATTCTGGAAACATTTCTTTTTGTCCTTGACCCAAATATTTGGTGAAAAAGTGGAAACATATATCTTGGGGCCGAATTCTCCCAAAATAAGTTTTAGACGAACGGTGAGACATAAGTGCTCGAATAAACACATTTAAAAAAAATAACGAATGGGTACCACTCACACATGGTGCCGTGCACCCTTTTGACATGAGAACCCATTCGGAAGTCAGTATATATGAGGTTAAAACCTCAATACAAGTCTGCACTATAGCGGTGAAAACATTGATATTTGTGTTCTGACATCCATATCCAACAACTCCTCCAAATAAAAGATGTAGATGTGAACACAAATGCATGTATCGTGTGTATTCCCTGCGTGGGCGAATTCTGGGAACATTTCTTTCAGTCCTTGACCCAAATATTTGGTGAAAAAGTGGAAACATATGTCTTGGGGCCGAATTCTCCCAAAATAAGGTTTGGACAAACGGTGAGCCATAAGTGGTCGAATAAACACAGTTTTTATTAAATAACGAATGGGTACCTCTCACACAGGGTGCCGTGCACCCTTTTGACATGAGAACCCATTTGGAAGTCAGTATATATGAGGTTAAAACCTCAATACAAGTCCGCACTATAGCGGTGAAAACATTGATATTTGTGTTCTGACATCCATATCCAACAACTCCTCCAAATAGAAGATGTAGATGTGAACACAAATGCATGTATCGTATGTATTCCCTGCGTGGGCGAATTCTGGGAACATTTCTTTTAGTCCTTGACCCAAATATTTGGTGAAAAAGTGGAAACATATGTCTTGGGGCCGAATTCTCCCAAAATAAGTTTTAGACGAACGGTGGGCCATAAGTGGTCGAATAAACACAGTTTTTATTAAATAACGAATGGGTACCACTCACACAGGGTGCCGTGCACCCTTTTGACATGAGAACCCATTCGGAAGTCAGTATATATGAGGTTAAAACCTCAATACAAGTCTGCACTATAGCGGTGAAAACATTGATATTTGTGTTCTGACATCCATATCCAACAACTCCTCCAAATAAAAGATGTAGATGTGAACACAAATGCATGTATCGTATGTATTCCCTGCGTGGGCGAATTCTGGGAACATTTCTTTTAGTCCTTGACCCAAATATTTGGTGAAAAAGTGGAAACATATATCTTGGGGCCGAATTCTCCCAAAATAAGTTTTAGACGAACGGTGAGACATAAGTGCTCGAATAAACACAGTTTTTAAAAAATAACGAATGGGTACCACTCACACATGGTGCCGTGCACCCTTTTGACATGAGAACCCATTCGGAAGTCAGTATATATGAGGTTAAAACCTCAATACAAGTCTGCACTATAGCGGTGAAAACATTGATATTTGTGTTCTGACATCCATATCCAACAACTCCTCCAAATTGAAGTTGTAGATATGAACACAAATGCATGTATCGTGTGTATTCCCTGCGTGGGCGAATTCTGGGAACATTTCTTTCAGTCCTTGACCCAAATATTGTGGGAAAAAGTGGAAACATATGTCTTGGGGCCGAATTCTCCCAATATAAGTTTTTGGACAAACGGTGAGCCATAAGGGGTCGAATAAAGACAGTTTTTATTAAATAACGAATGGGTACCTCTCACACAGGGTAACGTGCACCCTTTTGACATGAGAACCCATTTGGAAGTCAGTATATGTGAGGTTAAAACCTCAATACAAGTCCGCAGTACAGTGGTGAAAACAATGATATTTGTGTTCTGACATCCATATCCAACAACTCCTTCAAATAGAAGATGTAGATGTGAACACAAATGCATGTATCGTGTGTATTCCCTGCGTGGACGAATTCTGGGGACATTTCTTTTAGTCCTTGATCCAAATATTTGGTGAAAAAGTGGAAATATATGTCTTGGGACCGAATTCTCCCAAAATTAGTTTTATACGAACTGTGGGCGATAAGTGGTCGAATAAACACAGTTTTTATTAAATAACGAACGGGTATCACTCACACAGGGTGCCGTGCACCCTTTTGACATGAGAACCCATTCGGAAGTCAGTATATATGAGGTTAAAACCTCAATACAAGTCCGCACTATAGCGGTGAAAACATTGATATTTGTGTTCTGAGATCCATATCCAACAACTCCTCCAAATAAAAGATGTAGATGTGAACACAAATGCATGTATCGTGTGTATTCCCTGCGTGGGCGAATTCTGGGAACATTTCTTTTAGTCCTTGACCCAAATATTTTGTGAAAAAGTGGAAACGTATATCTTGGGGCCGAATTCTCGCAAAATAAGTTTTAGACGAACGGTGAGACATAAGTGCTCGAATAAACACATTTTTTTTTAAATAACGAATTGGTACCACTCACACATGGTGCCGTGACCCTTTTGACATGAGAACCCATTCGGAAGTCAGTATATATGAGTTTAAAACCTCAATACAAGTCTGCACTATAGCGGTGAAAACATTGATATTTGTGTTCTGACATCCATATCCAACAACTCCTCCAAATAGAAGATGTAGATGTGAACACAAATGCATGTATCGTGTGTATTCCCTGCGTGGGCGAATTCTGGGAACATTTCTTTTAGTCCTTGACCCAAATATTTTGGGAAAAAGTGGAAACATATGTCTTGGGGCCGAATTCTCCCAAAATAAGTTTTAGACGAACGGTGAGCCATAAGTGGTCGAATAAACACATTTTTTATTAAATAACGAATGGGTACCACTCACACAGGGTGCCGTGCACCCTTTTGACATGAGAACCCATTCGGAAGTCAGTATATATGAGGTTAAAACCTCAATACAAGTCCGCACTATAGCGGTGAAAACATTGATATTTGTGTTCTGACATCCATATCCAACAACTCCTCCAAATAGAAGATGTAGATGTGAACACAAATGCATGTATCGTGTGTATTCCCTGCGTGGGCGAATTCTGGGAACATTTCTTTTAGTCCTTGACCCAAATATTTGGTGAAAAAGTGGAAATATATGTCTTGGGGCCGAATTCTCCCAAAATAAGTTTTAGACGAACGGTGAGCCATAAGTGGTCGAATAAACACAGTTTTTATTAAATAACGAATGGGTACCACTCACACAGGGTGCCGTGCACCCTTTTGACATGAGAACCCATTCGGAAGTCAGTATATATGAGGTTAAAACCTCAATACAAGTCCTGCACTATAGCGGTGAAAACATTGATATTTGTGTTCTGACATCCATATCCAACAACTCCTCCAAATAGAAGATGTAGATGTGAACACAAATGCATGTATCGTGTGTATTCCCTGCGTGGGCGAATTCTGGGAACATTTCTTTTAGTCCTTGACCCAAATATTTGGTGAAAAAGTGGAAAAATATGTCTTGGGGCCGAATTCTCCCAAAATAAGTTTTAGACGAACGGTGGGCCATAAGTGGTCGAATAAACACAGTTTTTATTAAATAACGAATGGGTACCACTCACACAGGGTGCCGTGCACCCTTTTGACATGAGAACCCATTCGGAAGTCAGTATATATGAGGTTAAAACCTCAATACAAGTCCGCACTATAGCGGTGAAAACATTGATATTTGTGTTCTGACATCCATATCCAACAACTCCTCCAAATAAAAGATGTAGATGTGAACACAAATGCATGTATCGTGTGTATTCCCTGCGTGGGCGAATTTCTGGGAACATTTCTTTTAGTCCTTGACCCAAATATTTGGTGAAAAAGTGGAAATATATGTCTTGGGACCGAATTCTCCCAAAATTAGTTTTAGACGAACGGTGGGCGATAAGTGGTCGAATAAACACAGTTTTTATTAAATAACGAATGGGTACCACTCACACAGGGTGCCGTGCACCCTCTTGACATGAGAACCCATTCGGAAGTCAGTATATATGAGGTTAAAACCTCAATACAAGTCCGCACTATAGCGGTGAAAACATTGATATTTGTGTTCTGACATCCATATCCAACAACTCCTCCAAATAGAAGATGTAGATGTGAACACAAATGCATGTATCGTGTGTATTCCCTGCGTGGCGAATTCTGGGAACATTTCTTTCAGTCCTTGACCCAAATATTTTGGTGAAAAAGTGGAAACATATGTCTTGGGGCCGAATTCTCCCAAAATAAGTTTTAGACGAACGGTGAGCCATAAGTGGTCGAATAAACACAGTTTTTATTAAATAACGAATGGGTACCACTCACACAGGGTGCCGTGCACCCTTTTGACATGAGAACCCATTCGGAAGTCAGTATATATGAGGTTAAAACCTCAATACAAGTCCGCACTATAGCGGTGAAAACATTGATATTTGTGTTCTGACATCCATATCCAACAACTCCTCCAAATAGAAGATGTAGATGTGAACACAAATGCATGTATCGTATGTATTCCCTGCGTGGGCGAATTCTGGGAACATTTCTTTTAGTCCTTGACCCAAATATTTGGTGAAAAAGTGGAAACATATGTCTTGGGGCCGAATTCTCCCAAAATTAGTTTTAGACGAACGGTGGGCGATAAGTGGTCGAATAAACACAGTTTTTATTAAATAACGAATGGGTACCACTCACACAGGGTGCCGTGCACCCTCTTGACATGAGAACCCATTCGGAAGTCAGTATATATGACGTTAAAACCTGAATACAAGTCCGCACTACAGCGGTGAAAACATTGATATTTGTGTTCTGACATCCATATCCAACAACTCCTCCATATAGAAGATGTAGATGTGAACACAAATGCATGTATCGTGTGTATTCCCTGCGTGGACGAATTCTGGGGACATTTCTTTTAGTCCTTGATCCAAATATTTGGTGAAAAAGTGGAAACATATGTCTTGGGACCGATTTCTACCAAAATTAGTTTTAGACGAACCGTGGGCGATAAGTGGTCGAATAAACACATTTAAAAAAAATAACGAATGGGTACCATTCACACATTGTGCCGTTACCCTTTTGACATGAGATCCCATTCGGAAGTCAGTATATATGAGTTTAAAACCTCAATACAAGTCTGCACTATAGCGGTGAAAACATTGATATTTGTGTTCTGACATCCATATCCAACAACTCCTCCAAATTGAAGTTGTAGATATGAACACAAATGCATGTATCGTGTGTATTCCCTGCGTGGGCGAATTCTGGGGACATTTCTTTTAGTCCTTGACCCAAATATTGTGGGAAAAAGTGGAAACATATGTCTTGGGGCCGAATTCTCCCAAAATAAGTTTTAGACGAACGGTGAGCCATAAGTGGTCGAATAAACACAGTTTTTATTAAATAACGAATGGGTACCACTCACACAGGGTGCCGTGCACCCTTTTGACATGAGAACCCATTCGGAAGTCAGTATATATGACGTTAAAACCTGAATACAAGTCCGCAGTACAGTGGTGAAAACAATGATATTTGTGTTCTGACATCCATATCCAACAACTCCTCCATATAGAAGATGTAGATGTGAACACAAATGCATGTATCGTGTGTATTCCCTGCGTGGACGAATTCTGGGGACATTTCTTTTAGTCCTTGATCCAAATATTTGGTGAAAAAGTGGAAACATATGTCTTGGGACCGAATTCTCCCAAAATTAGTTTTAGACGAACTGTGGGCGATAAGTGGTCGAATAAACACAGTTTTTATTAAATAACGAATGGGTACCACTCACACAGGGTGCCGTGCACCCTTTTGACATGAGAACCCATTCGGAAGTCAGTATATATGAGGTTAAAACCTCAATACAAGTCCGCACTATAGCGGTGAAAACATTGATATTTGTGTTCTGACATCCATATCCAACAACTCCTCCAAATAGAAGATGTAGATGTGAACACAAATGCATGTATCGTGTGTATTCCCTGCGTGGGCGAATTCTGGGAACATTTCTTTTAGTCCTTGACCCAAATATTTGGTGAAAAAGTGGAAACATATGTCTTGGGGCCGAATTCTCCCAAAATAAGTTTTAGACGAACGGTGAGCCATAAGTGGTCGAATAAACACAGTTTTTATTAAATAACGAATGGGTACCACTCACACAGGGTGCCGTGCACCCTTTTGACATGAGAACCCATTCGGAAGTCAGTATATATGAGGTTAAAACCTCAATACAAGTCTGCACTATAGCGGTGAAAACATTGATATTTGTGTTCTGACATCCATATCCAACAACTCCTCCAAATAAAAGATGTAGATGTGAACACAAATGCATGTATCGTATGTATTCCCTGCGTGGGCGAATTCTGGGAACATTTCTTTCAGTCCTTGACCCAAATATTTGGTGAAAAAGTGGAAAAATATGTCTTGGGGCCGAATTCTCCCAAAATAAGTTTTAGACGAACGGTGGGCCATAAGTGGTCGAATAAACACAGTTTTTATTAAATAACGAATGGGTACCACTCACACAGGGTGCCGTGCACCCTTTTGACATGAGAACCCATTCGGAAGTCAGTATATATGAGGTTAAAACCTCAATACAAGTCCGCACTATAGCGGTGAAAACATTGATATTTGTGTTCTGACATCCATATCCAACAACTCCTCCAAATAGAAGATGTAGATGTGAACACAAATGCATGTATCG
>NW_024535567.1:0-11833 GCF_016097555.1 Gigantopelta aegis
TTTGGTTAATTCACAAATTCTGTAAAGTTACAACAGAGTGAAGCAAGTGTCTGTGCCGTTGAAAAGGGGGGGGGGGGGGGGGGGGGGGGGGCTGACCGTAAAAAAAGAAATAGACTATAGCTCGTCTCCATAACCGTTATTTTGTCAGAAGTACGTGCGTTTTTCAAGATATGAAAAATACATTTCGTGGTATTAGAAAAATCAGAATGATCAGAAACTCTTCGGCTGTACGAAAATGAATAATTTGAACAATAAGGTAATATAAAATAAGTAATGTCCGATTTCAGTTATTAAAAATAACTCTTAATAGTGAAAACTATGCCGTAGTGGTTAAAAACTAGGGTCCGTCACGTAAGTAGATGGAAACATCATAACAATGACAACACGTCCACATCCCCAATGTATACACTTATTAATCACCCGAGATTTTCTGAATGGCCGTTTCTGGAATACACAATTAATAATTTGTTTTTAAAAAGTTAGTTTTGTTTAACGACAGGACTAGAGTATATTAATTTATTAATCATTGACTATTGGATGTCAAACATTTTGTAATTTTCACATGTAGTTTTAGAGAGGAAACCAACTATAGTTTAACATTATATGCACCATCCCACAGACAGAATGGCACATACCACGGCCTTTGATATACCAATTGTGGTGTACTGGCTGGAATACAAAATAGCCCAAGGGGCCTACTGACTGGGAATGGTCCAAGACTGATCGCGCATCAGACAAGCGCTTTACCACTTGACTACGTCTCGTCCCTCATTAATTATAACTGTTTATTTTAAAATAACTTTATACACCTCAACCGTCAAGAAAGCACCTGCCTTTAGGAATATTCTCTTTAAAAGCACCCGTTGTCAAGTTCTTGGCAAGAATCATTATCAATCCCGAGCAAAGCTGTCTCGTCAATGAATCTCCAACTATGTAAATGGTCGAACCGTCCAGCAATCTACAAGCGCTCTCAGTGGTATAGGACTTTATAGAACATCTCTTGTATGAGGGCATCCTTGATGAATATTCTGCACGAATGCGAGACCTGAGGCCAAAGTTACTATTCAAGGGACTTCTGCATTCTTCAATGGTTTTGTTCACACATTTATTATCAAAACAACATGGCGTTGGTCCCTCAGGGTTACAAAGGACAAAGATCTATATCCAGAGGTACCTAAGGCCTGATCTAAAATGCGGCAATGTATCGTACACAGGACGAGAAGCTTGGAGATGGATCTGTGTCCTTTGTAACCCTGCGGGACCAACGCCTAATGACGGCGTGGGGACGCTAACCTTGACCTACTTCGAGTACATAGACCTAACGGAGTTAATGACTTGGACAGCTGTGGGATGGGCGTGGGAACCTGGCCTTTGACATTGTGTCAGGAAACACCGGATGTCGACCAAATTGATGGGTGTGTTAACCGTCGGGTTTCCTTTGATGTACAGTCATCCCAGAACGTGTTCAAACACGTCTTGACCTCGAGATAGCGTGGGGCCTATAAAAAAAAACCAAATTCAGGGCGTTTGCCATTCGCTCAGCGACACTGCTAGAGAGAAGCGGTATACCGTTGATGATACTTACGATATATATTATTTATGCTGCGAGGTTAGTCAGTCAAACTGCTAGCTACATGTAGTACAATAGTCAAATAAAAACCAGTAAAACAGGATAGAATTGAAAATGGCCGTTTTATTAAACGACATAAAATATGTAATATACATGTAATAGCCACCTGACATTATAGGTGTTACTTTTTCAAAAGATCACATAACACATCTCTCCTGATAACAATTGACTATTGTAGGTGGGGGAGAATCCGCCACATTGCTAGTTTTGACAATGGCAGCATGTTTTAAACAGTTTGATGACAGAGGCTGAACGAAGCAAACCCCCACCCGTAGCAGTTTGACTGAATAGTAATTATATATATGTAACCTGTTCATAATATTAAAGAGAACACACAAACACCAACATATAATGCATATCATTCACATTACTAAAGAGAATAAACGTTCATATCAAATACGGCTAAGTTAATTATTTTCACCAAAACCGCCCATTTTAATGTCCGGCGGTTAAACCAAAGTCTATCACATTTGTAAATGTTATGCAACTACCATCTGGCATGATAGATGCCTCTCTACCCCAGCACTGGGTCAACTATGTGTACATACCACTCAAGCTGCTAAGTAGTTACTACCTTATATTATTGATGTTATAGAATTTACTTTATGTAACTTAGCTTCAGTCATTATATATACCATCACAGGAATGCCATGACTTCAATGTAAACGGTACCTGTATATCCTTGTAATAATGAAATTCTGTGTCTAACAATAGTAGTATATTTATATAATAACCAAGAATGCCATGCATTCGTCGTTAAAAATAATGTAACCATGTATCTACCAACAACTGTAATCTAGATTTATATTGGAAATGGGAATGCCATGCATTCAACATCTCGTGTATTATAAGTGAATGTCTCTGAATCGAATACCATAAGGTTAGATTTCATACGGTAAACCACAAGAATGCCCTGCATTCGGTGTAGTCTACCTATATAAATCCGCTTACCCACCTAACATGTATATATGTACAAAACCGTGAACTATGTTCACTTGCAAATAAAAACTGGTGGATACAAGTTGGGGATGGAGGCGGGACCAGAAAATCACAGAGATTTCTTACCTTCCGCTTCGGCGCCAATTCCAACAAGTGCCCGTCACGTGACCATAAAAGACATTCATGCGCTGCATGGTCACCTTAATTACTCCTGCCAAGTTGCTTATCGCAACGCCAAATAGTCCCCTAAATAAACATGTCTTAACCCCCGCATAAATACAATTAAATTCCAAGGAATTTAATATGATGTTATATAAAATGGCATCGAGATATAACAGAAACACTACAGAGGGCCTTGTCAAAAACGAAGAAAACGAAACGTGATGCAAACTACTGTCCGAACCAAATTATTAACAACTTCAAAAAATTACTCTCCTACCTTTAATTGCCGTTAGATTTCCTCCAAAGTTTGTCCAGACACAAATCGCAAAAAAACCACTACAAATATATAGATTCCACACATGAGACTGTAACGATGTCGCCGATATCGTCTTTGCTGAAATTGCATAGGGAAAAATACATGCAGTTTTCTGCCGTCTGCCATGTTGCTTATTTATGGAATACTCTTCAAGAGGGGTGAAAGCCTCCAAAGTATGTGACACAATTAATATGAAATCAATTATCTCTAGTGGTATCATTAATTTTTTTTTAATAATAATAAAAAATAATAATAAATAATATGACGTCATCACGTTTGCTTTTATATTATCATAACATGTTATGACGTTGTTAGATTAAGTCCTATCCTTTCACCTCTCTTGAAGAATATTCCATAAAAAGTCAAAATGGCAGCTGGCACAAAATTACATGCTTTTTGCCCTATGCGCACTCAGCGAAGTCGATATAGGTGACATAGTTATCATCTGGTATGTGGAATCTGTGTCATTGTAATGGGTTTTTTAAGATTTGTGTCTGGACAAACTTTGGAGGAAATCTAACGGCAATTAAAGGTAGGAGAGTAATTTTTCGTAGTTGTTAACAATTTGGTTCGGACAATAGACCTTGGCGGTAACATCTACGTCGTGGTTAAACTGTGGAAGGGGACATTGCCATTCACGTTCGTCAGTTCGACGAGGACCGTGGAAAACATTTTCCCACCAAGAAAAGCGTTTCTCTGACGATGAAACAATGTTTGGAACTGGCCAACTTCAAACGAGAATCGAGTGTACCGCAGCATCTCGGTGGGGACGTCTACGTCGAGACAATTTACAAAGGTGTGGATATTCGTCAGTGGTGGTATTGTGATCAAGAACTGAAACCTTCCCGTCGCGGCGTTCGACTGACTGCTGAACAGTGGAAAGAGCTCCAGAAATGCTTTGACACTATCTACGACTTTGTGCCGGAACTGAGAGACGTCATACCGTGTCACCAAGATCATCAGAATCCGACGGGTGCCATAGAGTGTTCGGAATGCAACTCGAGATATTAGACGTGTCCAGACATGCTCAGTGACGTCACAGAAAAAACCCAGGACGTGTTTGGACATGCTCAGACATTGTGTATATAAACCTTAGATTTAGAACTGTTCGTCATTCGTCAGTTGACCGTTGTAAAGTAGGCTATATCGAAAATAAAGGCTTTTTAAAAAAAAAAAAATAGCTGGGGTAATAAATAGAATAACAAACTCGATACCAGCTAAAGCTTGTGACAAGTAAAAATTATTTCACTCGGGACATAAATTTGATAATAGTTGGTAACTCGTTTATTATCCTCTGTAATAATAATATTTATTTTAATTTACTGAGTATCGAAGATCAGACAAAAAACAATAGAATCTGTTACACTACATGTACTTTATTAGATACAGTTTTAGTTTAGTTTTTTGTTGTTAGCGATTAATATTTTATGTACTTTATTTTTGCTGGTCAACCAAACTATGTTTTTACTATTGAACGTAAATAGTATTAGAGAATAGTTTGTGTATATCAATTGATATGGTATACACATCAGTTCAGTAGACGTCAGCAAAAGGCAGGAGAAACAGCTGAAGAGTTTGTAGCTCAGTTAAAAAAATATATATGATAAAGCATACCCAGCGTTCTGCCCGCGCTGGTCGGCACTGGTCGGCCTTGCCAGCACTCAGACATGCTCGACCACCACTAAGCTCAAGAAGTGCTTTTTCCGACCACCACTACTTTTATCACCTGGCATTAAATAATTCTTTATTTTCACCATGAAACAGTTTAAAACAATTGTGACGTACTTTCCGCAACTTTAAACAAACACGCGTCATAACCGGCTATGTCACATGCGTTACATTTACTGTAGTATCTCAGACGGCTGCGAGTGACGCTGCAATCACCTGCTATTCCATGCGCATGCGCTGATCCAGCTGATATAAAACGACATGAAACAATCTCATGAACAAGCGGGCATAAGCCCGCTAGACAAGTTCTTTAGGTGAGAACAATCCCACGGGAATATAAGTAGTCTCTTGATTAAAATGAATGGCATTTTTTTCAATTTATGAGGCTGAAATCTCACAGCTAGCTGGCCTACTTGGAATTGAGCCCACCACTGAGACCTATCGTCTGTCGTCTGCTCGACTGCTGCGCTTCATCCACATGACACAGAAATCCTGCGTATTTGACGCAATATTTACCTAAAATACTCCAAAATAAAATCTGTGTGCGTCATGGTTGACAGAAAATATTTCAGATGTCAATCGATGTTATAATTTTTTTTTTTTTTAATTCGTAAAAACCCAATGATTACAAAGTTCAAAATGAAAACAGCCAAGCGGTTTAACTGGTTCCCAAACTTATCAATATGTTTAACGTAACTTAGTGTAAAAACCAGTCTGACTGATGTAGCGCCTTTGTTGTCTAAATTTAGATCATCTCGACAATGTCGAAACCGCGGTCTGTATACGAATATCAGATAATAGTTAACAAGCCGCGAGATTTTAGTTCGATCTATAGATCTAGTTGTTTTTTTGGTTATTTTTATTATTGTTCTTTATTGTTTTAATATATATGTATTTGGTTGAGCATATCTCGTAGTAGGAGTTAGTCATAATTATTACGCAGTTTGTAAATTTAATTAATCAACGCGTTTGCTACGGTGCTTTAAAGACATTGGTGGAGGTTTTCATGCAAAGAATACGGCGATGCCAGTGAAAAAATAATTTACATAATAACAGAATCATTCTTACACCAATCGAGAGATTTCCTTTCAAGGCTGCAGTGAAACTTTGGGCAAGGAAGACAAATCGCAGACTTACTCAGTTGAATAAATTGTGATTTCCCTGCCTTGCTGGCCATCTATCTTCACTGTCCCCTTGTCTTTGGAATGAATAGATTATCAATAGGCTTATTATAGCAAAATAAACAAATGCATCACAAATTATATCTTTTTTATTTCATTCAGCAGTGAAGCATAACAAACAAACATTATTTATAAGCAGGTTGATATCATATCATATCATATGGTGTTATTACAAGGATCAGAGGAAAATATAATAAAATTACATTAAAAATCTGAAAAAATTCACAAGATTTTAAACTGTATTAGGGGCCTTATGAGTTGCTCAGATCGCATCTGAGGGCCTGCATTAAAAAAAATTCCTGGGGGAGGGTCCCCAGACCCCCGCCACATCCGCCTTTTGCTGCCAAATCCAGTGGGAAAAACTTGCCACCACTCAAGAAATCCTGGGCAGAACCCTGTCATACCCCAACAGAGATCAACAAACCAGAAGAGAAGATTTGCTGAAAAAGTTTCTTGATAACATGAGTGATGAAAAAGCACGGTTTCATAAAAGAACCTCGAACCATAGATGAGGCAGTGCATGAGGTAGTAAATTTTCAAGAAATGAAATGTTTGACAGTAAAGAAAAGTAAAGACAGCTACAGAGTTTACAGATCATGCAATGATAGCGAAAATGAATCAGATGATAGTGAGGTTGATGATAAGTTGTGTACAAATAGATTAGCCAAATCAGGGGTTAACAAAAATAAAGTCATTAGGAAACAAGATGGGATTGGGAATGAAAATAAGAATTTATCCCAAAAATCAGAAGTTGAAAATTTAAAGGAAGAAGTTGGAAAACTGAGAGAAGAAATTAAAAGTAAAGAAAGTAGAATAGATCAAAATAATCAAAATAGATTTAAACAGAGCAATGGATATCAAGAAGCCTTTCATAGATGTTACCAATGTGGTTCAGAGGGTCACATATTGAGAAATTGTCCAAACAAGCAAACATATAGACAGAAATCAAGTAATAATATACAACCCAGGGTAACACGCCAGTTAAACTCAGGGTAACATGCCAGTTAAACTCACAAAGACCAATCCAGCAGGCCTAAAATTGGTCAAAATGTCTGAAAATAAAGGCCTAAAGGAAAATAAAAATGACAATATATCAACAGCAAAAATAAATAAACAAGAAATAGAAAATGTAAAGGTTAGAAGGGAAATTCCCACTCCATCTGATATGTGTTAATGGATCAATTGAAGGTGTTTCAGCTAAATTCATTATTGACACAGGGGCAGAGAAAACTTTGTTTTCTAGGAAAATCTATGATGTGATTCAAGAGAAAAAGAATTTAAAGTTATGGGGAAAGTAAATCTTACTCATGCAGGAGGGGATTCTCTTAAAACATATGGTACTTGTTTTCTAAGTATGAAACTGGGTGAACTTACCATTAAAAGCAGAGTTGTAATAGCTGATATCACTGATGATGTATGGCCACGGTCGTTACAATATATATATATGTGTGTGTATATATTGTTACAAAATGTAGATATTTAGTAATTATAATGTTGTTTGGTGACAAAGTCTCCATTACGGGCCTTCGCGGTTATTTGACGGACCGCAGACAAGCGGCTCAGATATTGTTTTTCAAGGAAAATATAAAAATATTCTGTCATTATTACTCTTACAATTTAAGAACTAGTATAGACTTTTTATGTAATTGAGTCACTACCTGTCGTTACCGTGTTTACCATTTCTAACCAGTTGAAGCTGTGAAAATAGCACAATTTTATTTGCACGGAAGCCACCATCTTTGAACTTTACGTACGAACGATTTTCAGCCTGTTGCTATATTAATTAGGTTGTAAACGGACTATTATTTAGATAATTTAGGATATTATTTAAATATGCTAATGTATATAGTAGTTATTAAAAAATAGTGGTTTCCTTGAATATTAGTTTATTGTATTTATTAATTACTAATTTCCGGCATTTACGACTTAAGCGATTTTTAACTTGACATTACTTGCCTTAGGTCAGGTCAGGTCATAGGGTTTTACGTGCACATTCAGAACGAGCTGTTGTAGCGCTCGCCTGTCCTGGGCACAAGAGCCGGCCTTGGCCGACTCCTCCGTCCAGGACCATTTGCCTTATATAGTGTGCTCTATTTATAACGTGACCTTCTGTGCTATATTGGAGGGATCGTTATTTTTATCGTAATCTTTATTACCTTATAGATCTATGGAATATTCCTATTTTTAACCGACCTTTTTACCCAAATAATGGGTTGGTACGGGTATAAAAAACGCGACGTCATGACGGTTGGTATTCAGTCTTTTGGACCATAAAGACTTACAGAAATAAAAACTAAAGAGCTCCAAAGGTAACAGCAAATAAAAAAAAATAAAAAAATATTATGACACAGATACAAAACATACACACAGAACAGATAAAGATAAAAGTATTTAAAGATTAGGCCAAGAGAATGAAAGTTATAGATTTGCGTCCGAACAATTTTAAAAACACCTGAGGTTTTTTTTCATTTTTCATTATTTTTATTGATCTATTATTTCCATAGTAGATTCAAGTCCAAATGAGGTCGACCAAATAATGGGTTGGTACGGGTATAAAAAACGCGACGTCATGATGGTTGGTGTTCAGTTTGGACCATAAAGACTTACAGAAATAGTAACTAAAGAGCTCCAAAGGTAACAGCAAATACAACAATATTATGACACAGATACAAAATATACACACAGAACAGATAAAGATAAAGTATTTAAAGATTAGGCTAAGAGAATGAAAGTTATAGATTTGCGTCCGAACAATTTTAAAAACACATGAGGGTTTTTTTCATTTTTCATTATTTTTATTGATCTATTATTTCCATAGTAGATTCAAGTCCAAATGAGGTCGACACATCAAGAGTTCGGCAATTTTCGTCAATGTTTGGAATATACTGCTTCCTGCTTGAGGATTCAATGCTCTACTGGGCTAATCTTCAGAATTTATGATGGAGATGGCCGTTTTGGCGCGAAGGACCTCGTAGACATTACCACTACAATCGGAACACCTCGTCACATTCCGCTACGCTAGATGTAGGCTCGGACACAAGTTGTAGGAATACACCAAATTTTCATGTATTTGGTGACGCGGTTAGGACGAAGTTCGTAACATAATGTAGTTCGATCAAATATGGAACATCTTTTGACACAACATTTTTTTTTAATTATAAAATTATTATTCTGGAGTTACTTAAGCAAATATTATGTGTGGGATCGAGTAAATTGTAGTTATTTATTACAATCACATGTGAAAATAGCATAATATTTTAATTTAACTCTGATATTGGACCTTTAAGATTTTTTTTAAATGTTGCTAAACATGGACAGTGGGTGGGTGAATGCAAGCACATGTGTAATGCAATATTTTAATTATAACATTTAAGAGTTCTATGGTTTAGTCTTTTAAATGTCCAGTATCACAATAAACTATTTAAAAAAGCCCCACTTAGTTCTTTGGAGGAGCTGAACCTAATGGCAATCTGTACCAAGAAACAGCTGATTAAACAGACTGATGTTTTGATGAAATTGTTCTTAAATGTGAAAACGCTGGATTGTTTAAAAAGCTGACTTGTCACTATTTCTATGGAACATGCTCGCCAACTGCACACATTAACTGTGATATAGATTTAACCGTGGTTCATGAGTAAAGATAAAGATATGACGATTTAAAAATTGTTTCGTGATGGATTTGTATTTTCAATCTGTTTTAGAAACTTCTGAAAAAGGTTACTTCAACATATTTAATTATAGTTAAAATTGAAGAAATTGTAATAAATTTATTTTGGAATTTAATAATTTTATTTACACATCTTTCACATATTCTGTAACTGTCAGTAGGTTTAAAGTCTAATGTGTCTGTTATCTTTTGTATTATATCATTCTTGCGTATTCTCTTCGATGCATTTGTTGTTGTATGTAGTTGTCTATTCACTGAAGCACAGAATGAGCAATTATATTCCATGGCCATGTTTAGATCATGTGACTGAAAAAAGTTCCGTCCAAAATGGTGACGCATTGTGTCCGAGTTTATATTTCGTAGAAATGTACGAGGAGTTCCGATTGATTACCACTATTGACGATTTGGAACTTGAATTTGTGTGATGATCATTAAGTGCCTTTTTTGTGCAAATAATGATTTTTTTTGTAAATAATGAAAATTTTCAGCGGTACCTTTCACAGCATGCGGGCGGTGGACGCAAATCTATAACTTTCATTCTCATGGCCTTACTGACAGATTAGGCCTAAATATTTTCACAGCGTTAGGTTCACGGTAAACTTACGTCCTCTCCTTGGCGTAGTGACCGTTGATGTACTAAGTGGCGGGGTAGGATAAAACTTAGAATTGTGTAAATGAACTATATAAACATTTAGAAAGTTAAAACTGCAATCTAATTAAAATTAGCTCCACTGGTTAATAACTATTACCTGTGGATCTAACAGTAACAGCAGCCCCTTGGAGCTCATATCCAGTTGACATTTCATTCGACCAATCAAAACCTTAGGCCTACTTGCAGAATCATGCCAGTGACGTGAAAAGAATTTGAAAACTTTCGGAATTATGCCGAGGGTATACGAAATGATTCGGGTGAATTACGAAGTATGCCGGAAACTAATTTCAATATAAAATTTTAATCATGAACTTTCGTTTCAAGACGGAAAAAAACAATCTAATTAAAATTAGCTCCACTATTACATGTGGATCTAACACCAGCCAGTTGGAGCTCATGTCCACCAATCAAAACCTTACTTGCAGAATCCTGCCAGTGATTTAAAAATAATTTGAAAACATTCCGAATTATCCTGAGGGTATACGATATGTTTCATGTGAATTACGAATGCCTTATTTAGACCAGTAGAACTAATTTTAATCGGATTGCTAACAACACTGTGTAGTCCCCAATGTCCAGGTAACATTTCGTCTGTAAATAATAATTTAAATATTGACCAATCACACTTCGCCTTTTATAACGTTATTTGGGAGCATACAAATTCTAAAAATATCGGGCGAGTCTATTTTAGTGGCCGCAGTACAGCGAACCATACCAATACGTACGGGGTGGGTTATCAGTCTTCAATTTTACATTAAAAATTATTTATTTATTTATAATTTATAAAATAAAACATGTTTTAAGGCATTCGTAATTCACACGAAACATAGCGCGAAACGAAAAAGACCTGGAATTCGAAACAAGCTATTGTTAGGAAATACGTTTCAGTCAAAGAGATTAAGCCATGGTGTCAATTGTTGATTAAAAATTTCGTAATTGCAATTCTTATATAAAATAAATCTTTCTATTTCAAACTTGTTTCGCAAAATGTTTTTAACTCCATTGATATTTAATATTTTTTCTGTACTTTCATACAGTAGATATAATATTTAATGTTGATAATCAACCAATTTACAAAGTTACTATTTTCGTTATTGATCATCCCAAACATAACAATATCTTGACTAAAAATAATGTCAATTCCTGTTTCAGTCAATATCCATTCTCGTATTGATTCCCAAATGTGGTTAACCTTGTTACAGTCAAAGAAAAGATGTTGTAACGTTTCACATGAAGCTTTTGCAGAAGTCGCAAGCATTAGAATCCACGTAATGTATCATATACCAAAATGTATTTAGTAGTTTAAGATTCTGTGTACTATTCTATACTGAAACCATGATAATGTTTTGGGTCTTTTACACATCGAAAAGGAATAACATAATACTTTTCCCATTTCTTTGTATCATACATGTATCCTTCATTTGCATATTTCAATTGTGCTTTTGGAATGACACTTTTTGTGAATTTAACATATCATACATATGTTTAGACAACCGCTTTTTGTCTTTGAATAAATGTTTTTATCAGTTGAACGAGAAAACAGGATTGTTTTAAGACTTGGATAAAGGTCATCGTTTATGTTTTTAATTGTTTATAAATGATTAACAGCATTGTTATG
>NW_024535568.1:0-13213 GCF_016097555.1 Gigantopelta aegis
TATGTTTTGCAGAAAGGGGCATTTCCGTTAAACCATTTAAATTTATTGAGATATATTGTCAAAAAAATTGAGCCAATTGATAGAATAACTGGGGTCTTTTTGTTTCATTGTCACCACCTTGGCTAGTAATATGAATTGTTTGTGTAAACTTTTAATTCTTTCGTAATTGAGCTTGTTTTTTGTATACTTGGTATTAAATAAGTGTAATGAACCCTGTCTCCGCAATCGGGCCTATGGTTAATTAAAGTTGATTATAGAGTATATAAAAATTTATTTTATAATACTGTTTATTTTACTACAACCCCAAAAAAACACTATTTAACTATTTGATGTTTGTTTCATTAAAAGTCAGCGTAACTTTTGAAGTGGGACTTTCCCTTCTAAAATTTCAAAATTTAATTTGTTTACTTTATTAGTTCTTTGCCCCTTCCTTTTTGTCTTTTCTCTCACTCCCTTCCTCTCTCTCTCTCTCTCTCTCTCTCCTCCCTCTCTCTCCTCCTCTCTCTCTCTCCTCTCTCTCCTCTTCTCTCTCAAAATACACACAGAGATGTCGTGGAAACCTTGTCAGCATTGTAGATTAGATGCAGGTCAGTCTCCATAGCAATACTACACACACACACACACACACTATAATTAAGTTGTGCATTGACTGTATAGTATTTCTAAGTTGTATTCTGTTATCATAATTACATCTTAACCGTATAGATAGGTGATGTACCTAACACATTGTGTTGTATTAACAACTACTAATAGCATTGTTTTGTACATAACTGTCTGCCTTTTCAAAACAGCTCTTGGTTCATTCATTATATTGTTTGTATTTGTATTTGTGTATACATCATTGTAATGGTATTTGTGTATACATATATTATATGGGTATTTGTGTGTACATCTATTGTAATGGGTATTTGTGTGTGTACATATATTATAATGAGTATTTGTGTGTACATCATTGTAAGGGTATTGTGTATAATATAACTTTCCATGTATTGATGTCAAGGAAGTCAACTTCATACTGTTGTCATATGTATAGCTATTTGGAATTTTTTGATAAGGAAGGTGAGCATTATCTTCTCTCAGTGGTGGAGATCTAGTGTGTGTCCTTGAGGAGTTAGCAGTACTGATGTTTTATCTACCATATTCTATCACTATATTGATTCATTTTTAATTTAAGGTTGGTATAGAGGTTATTTATCTCACTATCCTTCCAGGAAAGTAAGTGAGCTATATTATTGATAGGTGATAGATGGATGATGGGGGTACATACCCCCTATAAATGATTTTAACACTTTGTTTCAGGGAATAATTCCAGCTAACTATGTCCAACCATAGACTATCAAATAATCTCAGCTGGGTTAGTAAAATATCTCCATAACTACATTGCATATTACTCCTTCACATAGTGAAAGAAGACTATCCAGTACCTCAAATAGATTCAATTGCCCTTGAAGCTAAAGAAAGTCTTTTCGAATGGAAAGAAAAGCTATTTACTTTTTATGCTGTGAGAAACACAACCTTAATTTTTTCATTTCATTTGAAATTTTAGACCTGCTCCCCGTAGAAGTACATTCAAATTCTAACTATATGGAAGAGGTATACAATGGACGATCTAATCTCTTATATAGTGCACAGACTAGTGGTCACTCATGTGAGTTCTATTTCATTGGTTGATGGTTACCATGGTAACCTCATAGGATAAGTTACAAGACATGAGGACAAGACTTAGTGCCAAGATCGACCTTGTTAATCAATTATGCGAACTACCATTAACTCATCGTGATAATAATGGACGTGTCATTGATCCTCTAACTACAAGTATCCAGAAAATATTTACAACAGTAAGACCCACCATTGTTTGCGACATATCTTTACAATTAGTGTTTACTTTGTATCTATTCAGACATAGTGTAATAATACTATGTTAGTATAGGTGATAGGTTGTAACTTCAAGTATTAGTAATTGAATAGAAAATAATACATCATGTATTTATATTATGTACACCGCTAACACAAAGATTAAAAGGTTTTGTAAGTCACTCAAAAAATAGTATAATAATGACTAATCAGTAGTTTCTTTGTTGTTAGTTTTTTGATTTTGAAAACTCAAAAAATGTTCTAAGTTTCTTAACAGTCTCTGCTCATCAGGGGCCATATATGTTAGTAATGATAATAGTATTTTGTATTAGACAGTTATATAATAAATAATAGATTACAATAACTGACATTGGTAATAATAATAGTACTAATAATAGATTAACAATACTGACGTTGGTTAATAATAATGTACTAATAAATAGATTATAATACTGACGTTGGTAATAATAATAGTACTAATACAGATACAATAACTGACATTGGTAATAATAAATAGTACTAATAATAGATTACAATAACTGACATTGTAATAATGGTAGATTACAATATGACGTTGGTAAATAATACCAGATTACAATAACAGACATTGGTAATGTAGAATAGTAATAATATGACCTGTGCCTACTATATATATATATTGGCATTGTAGGCATGGCTTTTCCTCTTTTTCCCCTCTCTCTTTCTCTCTCTCTCTCTCTACACACACACCACACACACACAGGCACAAGCTACGTCAGAATGAAGTACAGAGACGAGTCCCCTCAAACTGGTGTGGGATCAGAAGAAGACTAAGAACCAATTTCATCAAAGGTTTATCATACGATATACAGCACACATATATATTTCAGTTCCTATTTTTTAGGCTCACCATCTCTATCGTGGTACGTAACATTGATCATCAGTTTCCTGAAGAGAGTGAGTTGTTCATGTTTCTCTTGATGGAGAGACTCGTAAACAAGTCAGGTAAATTGATATATAAAATCAATGAAACTCTTTTGTTGCTATTGTTTTGTTATAGTGAACGTTTTTGATCAATGTATCTAAAGGTGGTCCCTCTGTCGTCCTCCTCGTCGTCGTGATAGACAACACCAGTAACAACACTACTGCATTTTTACGTATGCTTTAAGGAATACAAATTGTTTTTTATGATAATCTCTCTCCTCTACTCTCTCTCTCTCATTAGGATCTTGGTGCTTAAAGAAATGCAATCTCAAAGTCTGACTATGTCGTTTGTCAAGTAATCAGAAAAGGTCACTATCTGCACACCCACACCATTAGTGCCTACTCATACACATAGCACTGATAACAGTAGCGTGTATCTTTTCTAAAGCAAACAGATTATCCTGTTTATAGATAACTAATAGGACATAGATAATATCTTGCTCTTACTTTTACAGTCTGTCCTCTAACTTTATTGTAAAACTTTATTTTTAAAAATATTTTCATTTTGAAATCCAAATTTCCAATTCCCAAATCTCCCCAGGCCAAATGTTATTGGATTTTTTTTTTTTTTTTTTTTTGAATAAAAAGCAATTTCGAGTTATCCATTCAGAAGACCTTATGCGTGTGAGGTTAGCCCCTATAATTATTGTTGTAATTACATGGATACCACCTACATATAAGACTTCTTGTGATTGGTTAATTATACAATGTCCATACCATTTATCTCTCTTGTGTATTGCTAGATTTGCGCACAGCATTAGAGGAAGTAAAAAACAACAAATTGATGACGATGATGATTATCAAATGACCTATACTATGCACTCCAAAATATGGTATGTGCATGACCACACCCTACTATTATAAGTCACACTTCTACTCCTTGTTCAGTACAACTCATGAACAGGACTTTGGCACGTTACATTTGTCATTAATAAAAGAAATCAGGACCTCAAAGCGAGGTGGTCCCAACAAGGTGTCATGATATCTTTTGCCCTACGTTCATACGTGGTGATCTTCAAAAACTTCGTAAAGACTTTCCATATCTCATTAATAAAAATGCTGTTCTTGTTGATAAACTTGGTTTCCTGATGTTATCTTACCAGTACAGTGTTGCTAGGCAAACAGTCGCTTTAGCCATATATAGTTTGGATTGTGATGATATGAGGGAGTCCTATGTTATTAATTAATTTTTTTATTACTCTTGTACTGGATAATTAATTATTTATATTAACAGGTGCTGTACGAAATGACATTTATGTGACTTTTGAACATGGGTTACTTTGAGAAAGGTAGCAAAAGAGCTGAGAGAGAAATGTTGAAAGTAGACTATTGCTGTCTGTGGAAGAGAGGAGGGATTGTAACCAGTAAGTTATTTAGCACATGTAATCATGTACTGTAAATGTCATTGCTGTTGTGTTGTACAGAGTTGCATTATACACGCTGCTGGGGCAACTCCTTTGAGCGAGTATGAATCATTTATTTACTATCATCATAACCAGCCCAAATGGCAAGAACATTTTAAAGTGAGTTTTATGCATTACTTGATATTGTTTCTTTGATGGGAATATTCTAATATAATTATGACTAGTTCATGTCAAATGATCTTCTCTTTCTTCTCTCTAGCTTCCATTCCTTTTTGATGATATACCACACTGTCATCTTAGAATTGGTTTTCGTCATGTTGCAAAAGTGAAGAGTAAGTAGATGATATGTCATTCCTCAGATTATTTTCTTTAGGGAAGGGAAGGACAAAATGGAGAAGACATTTGCCTCTCTACCTAAAGATCATGAAAGATAACGGAGCTATTATACCTGATGGAATACATGAAATCTATGTCTACAAAGTAAACAACTATTTGTTTGTGTAAACATAAACAACAATGTTGTTTTATGTTTGTGTATAGTAAGACGTTTGTCATTAGACTGTAACACTTATGGTGAGGTTTAGCAAACTGTTGGTGACTTAGTACTGTCCATACTCTTTATACAATTGTGTATTGTAGTCATGGCAACATATGTACTCTAACTTTGTTTTACACTTTGTAGGCTGATAGCAAAAATGGCATGACCCTAACTTCTACTTAAATGTAGAGTCTGCCAAAGAGATAGGAATGCATTCTGTCACTATGGACGAGATAAACTGAGACGAGGGAAAAAACCTTTCTACTATCAGCATGAAGGAACTCATTCTCTGTGACAATAGTTATACCTGCATGTCACATGACTTTACTTTTAAGGTCCGTCTGTGTCTCGTAGTCAACGTGAAAACTGTTTATATTTCAACATTAACTTGTTCAACTAAACTAACACAAAAAGGTGCATCAATACATCATACATCATATTGATACTATCAATATTACTTTGATTGTTTCTGTTGTAGTGGAGATGTTATTGTTGTTAAAATGGGTCAGAAGCAACCCCCAGAAATCCCATCCATATTAGGCAATGTAATTTTCATTGATGGAGAAGAAATAGTCAAGTTTTTACAAGACACTTTGGACAGTTTATTGATATCTTGCTAGTAATTCACAAAAATTACGGAGAGCCGGTATTTAAGGCTTTGGTAAGACTATATGTGATGTGCTTGCACATAGAGACAACTGTTCTAGGTTTTGCCATATTTTTTTCTTCTCTGATGAACGGCTACACTCACTTTGTTCCAGTGCTAGATATCTATATTACTCAACATTTTCTCGGCTTACACACGCATACAAGTAAATGTGATGTATAATGTGTGTGTGTGTGTGATTAGGATCAATGCTACAATTCAATTTACTTTTGTGGTTTTTAGGACTCTCTTGTGGTTTTATGAGCTTAATAAATAATAGATCTCGAGAATAAACAATTCAGTTGAGACATTAAGGTATTATTTAACAGTCACTAGTAAATCACTCCTCCTCTCTCTTGTCTTCTCTCGGCTTCTTCTCCATCTCTTCTCTCTCTCTCTCCTCTCTCTCTCTCTCTCTCTCTCTCCTCTCTCTCTCTCTACTCTCTGTGGCGGGCTCTCTCTCTCTCTCTCTCTCTCTCTCTCTTCTCGAGTCCACAAATTCTTGTTTCAATTCATTATCCAGTCCTATATTTTGTACACACAGTAAGTTGTTAAAAAGAACACTGACACGTGTGCACACACGCAAATGTATATATTTTCTCTCTTATCACACAGCTCCAAATCAGATCCTACTTTTCATCAATCTCTGGAGAAATATTTTCAATCAATATCTCCAAATATTGAGTGTTCCTGAGAGTCGTTGCCATGTATTTCATGATATACAGGTAAAGTATGGCTAACCTAATTCAAAAATTATACAACCTGTTATACTAGTTATTAAATTACAATTTGCTATTTTTATTTTAGGCTGCTTTGTTACGTAATCTACCTTCAATTTTGCCCTGAATTATCTAAAGTATACACTAAAAGACAGCTAGAGTAAGCTGCAGGCTATGAATATCATTAACAATACATTATTTTTGTAGTTTTACTTTAGCTAAAGTCATAGACTCAATACAAAATGAACATTTAATTTTACCTGGAGAAAAAATGAACTTTATCATTGCAATTTGTGATAGTGAATATAGACTATTAAATCCTCAAGGTAGCAAACACTATGACAAAAACTGTTCTCTAAGTATACCCATGTGTCCATATTTCACATACCCTACTCACATTCTCATTCCTCATGTTTTAAACCCTAAACCCCATTCTAATGTTCTATACTTCACAGCCTATAGTCACATGTATATGGAAATTTCTTTTTGTTTATAGATGCTCGTGAGGCTCTTCTTCAATTATTTGTGGGTCACATGATCACCGTCACATAGAGAACAAGATGCCAAATAATGGCTACCGTTCAGATGAGGCCTGGTAACATTGGTTGTCTCCATGTATTGGTAGGTTCAAGAGATACTCCATTCTGGTGATGCTCTGGTATGTAAAATATTTGTTAGGAACAATTAAAGTATATTTTGTTTTTTAGCATATCAACTTTACTGATATTGAAAATGCCACACTCTTTTATTGGCCACTTCTCAACTCTGTAAGACACTCAGAATACAAGAAATCCATTAAGGTGGGTGTGGGTTTAAGTTACATGACATTAGTGTGATCAATCACTTTTAGGTGGAGAGTTTGATCAATTTTGATTGGTCTATTAAGAGTAATGTAAGACAATCATTATGCCAATCTTTTTGGATTCCATGAAAGAAGCCGAAAAAGAGAGGGAGAAGCAAACTAATGTGACAGTCCCTCTAGGGTAAGTTCTCTTCCAACTTC
This sequence comes from Gigantopelta aegis, assembly GCF_016097555.1. NCBI lineage: Eukaryota > Metazoa > Mollusca > Gastropoda > Neomphalida > Peltospiridae > Gigantopelta > Gigantopelta aegis. Next base: position 7,088 of record NW_024535568.1, read on the forward strand.
ATATAAGTGTCTCTGCTCAGAACTTTATCTCAGATTTACTGGATGTACTGGACAATCTTGTAAAGGATTCACTCATCCTTCTCACTGGGTCATCATGCATTTCACTCAGAACAGGTATATGACCTCAATTTTGACCTTTAACCTTTGAGTTCTGATTTCAGAGTTGATCTGTGATTCCTTTCCTTTTTTAGTATTGTTATGCGAGTTCTTAAAAATATTTCTATTGCACTCTTCAGCTTTTCTTTAAGGATCGTGATTTCATCCCTCAAGTCAGTGTTTAAGGAAGGGCAATACAAAGGACAAGATATCCCCCCTATGCCAGATAACTGCTGGTCCAGTCTGTTTTTTACTCAGTATGGATACTGCATAGTAAATGACATGCATTTCTGGTGCTACTATTGTTGTCGTTTATATTTCAGTACAAATTCCTTTAATTAGTGTTATGTACATGTATAATTATGCATGTAGTATTGAGCAATCAATGTGTATGATGTCGTAATGATGTCATTGTAGATTTGGGATGTGTTCTTTGGTATGTGTCGGACGTTTGCAACTCAGCCTTGTCTACAGTTAGAGATCTATTCTGACATGTTGAGAGAGCCAAACTGATAAGACAGTTAGTATTTGTTTATGTGTTATCTGTTGTTGAGTCAATCCACTTTTAGATTTGGTGACTCTCGAGTTCACATTGGCAGACCGTGGCAGCTATGTGGCATCGTTTGGCTGAAAAAAAGGGTAATTTTATCCCTGATTTCATTGGACCTTTTTTGGAGATATCTCTTTTAAAAGATAGAGGTAAATTTAATACTCTACTTGTATGATGTTTTTCTGCAGAGCTTCGTAGTGTTTTCTATCCCTTTGATATTTGATGTCCATGAAACATGAACTTGGTTGCAGTGGTAATTTCAAAAAGAGTAAGTCATTATACTCTAGTATAACTCAGTATATTCCCTATTACCTTCTCAGTACACTCTAGTATATCATGTTTCTTATCTATTAGGTGGAGACAGAAGTGTTTTGACAAAATGGATCATCTTGTAAGCAATGGCTATGGTGATGAAGCATATCGACGATATCTTCCACGAAAGGTGAAGGAACAGTCCCCTATTACTTAGATATATAATTATATTTATAGTATGACTACATTATGTGATGATGATGAGCTAAGAGAGGCAGGGCTAGTGTTTGTTGATACTGTCAGTCGTCTAATTGGACTCATATTGGATTATCGTAGTGTCCAGGGGACAGTAGCCATCGTGGGAAAACGAATGGGTTGTATGCTCAATCTTCTAGTAAGTGATAACCATACTACTCGCATTTAACAATGTGTATTTGTGTTTAGAATTTTTACAAAGAGATTGATAAGGAGGAACTTTACTTAGTAAGATATTGTCACAATTATTGAAAGAGTCTTTTTCTCGTTTCTGTTTATATTAGATACATTTATAAATTGGCTGAGCTCCATGAACGTGATCTAACTTTACAGAGGCCGGACTGACTCTCCACTATTCATGCAAACCTTTAGAGGTACAGCAACATACTAAACTTCCCATTCTATTGTCGTAGTAGTTTTTAATGCATTTACCATTTACATTGTGTTACCAATTGGATATTTTTTATTGTAGCACTTGCACACTATGTACTGCTGTGTAATTATTATGTAGAGAGTTTAGTTCATTAGGTGTCTTCCTTCTATTTACAGTGGTCTTTAGATATTATACCTATTGTTGAAAGCAAATATCCAACCCAATTGCACGACAGAGAAGGAACAGTTGTCAATTTAGATGCCATTAAGTTACTAGATGATGGAAAGGTGAGTGTTTGTCTTTATTGATAGCATTTACATTTCATTTGTTCCTTTAGACTGGGAGTGTGGTATACCACTGTGTAAAGAATTGGCTTCTGTATATGAAACACAACTATATGACTATAAAAATTGTCTAATATTTTGGTAAGGTGAACAATCACCATGATGAAGTAATACTCTCTCTCACACACACACACACACTACACAGAGGACTCAAGCTGATTTTCTTTCACAAAATCATTACAGAACTGAGAGTAGAAATGAGTATTTTGTTGTAGGCTATTTTTGGAAAGGGTTTTCCCCTCTTTGTCGAGTGAGATCATGCATAAAATACACAATATATTACATACTATACATTATAGAACAAAGTCTTTATTCACCGGTGGGCACCATATAGAGACTCCAGGCCTTCCTAAAAATACTACTGAATGAATTCCCCTCAGCACAAGTAAGTTATAATCATGTGTCTTTAATATATAAACCTTGACCACACCTAGATTTATATGGCATCTGAAGCTCCAGACAATCACCTATATCAAGAATTCCAATGGCATGTGTATCCACTAACAGGAACATATAGATTGATGGTGTTCATCTCTATAGGTCTCTATAGTGCTCAGTAGACCTTTCAATGTAATGTAGTAATTGCTGAGATCTCTGGAGTCCTCAGTAGACCTTTCAATGTAATGTAGTAATTGCTGAGATCTCTATAGTCCTCAGTAGACCTTTCAATGTAATGTAGTAATTGCTGAGATCTCTATAGTGCTAGTAGACCTTGTAATGTAGTAATTGCTGTGATCTATACAGTTAATGACATTAAAGTGTTATAAGTGTTATGATACAGTATGATAATGGTGTACATCCTCAATTGTATTGCGCACCATAGTGCTCATGTAGACCACTCATATAATGTAGTGATTTTTTGCTCTACAGAGTCTAAGGACTAATCTCCTTATTCAGCTCTTCAATTTACAGGTCAGGAAAGTGTTGCCCATATCTGAAAAAAACCAGAATTCAAAGGACTTCAAATCCCTGACAAAATCACACAAGTGAATACATACAGTATTTAGCCACACCCATCATCAAAAAATGTCCACATAGTTATTACAAAAACCATGATGTGTCCAAGTTCCAATATGATCGGCCATTTCACAAAGGCAAGAAAGATCCTGAATGTGAATTTGCTGTGAGTCATTAAATTAAGACTCTGCAATAATTTGTTGTTTGTTATTAGACACTTTGGATTGAGAGGACAAGTTACAGAATACAAGATAGTTTTCCTGGTGTCATTAACTGGTTTGAAGTTTGTGAAACAGAAACAGTAGAGAGAGAGTGTTGTGTGTGTGTGTGTGTGTGAGAGAGAGAGAGCGAGAGAGAGAGAGAGAAGCTGTTGTTTGACCTTTCTCTATTCATTATAGAGAGCTCAATCCATTAACATAGCTAAAGAGACAGTTAGTTCTAAAGTCAAAGAGATAACCAATCTGATCACAGAAGTCTCCTCAAATTCTACTATGAACATAAATCCATGAGTATGTTATTAAAGGGAGTATAGATTGCAGCTGTAATGGGTGGCATATCCCACTATGATAAGGTGAGACACCATTACTAAAATAAATAAAAAGCTATGAGGTTTAGTTATAGGTTATAGTTACTGTATTGTAATTGTAATAAATACTTAATTATCTATCTGGATTATGCCATTTAACTGCTTCATTCAACATGCATATAGAAATGTGTCTATATGTAAAGCAGATACCATAAAAATGTTTTTATTAAAAAATATATTTTTATTGGCTCCTGATGTAAAATGATATCAGTGATATTGAAACAAAATTTATCCAATTCATAATTACTTTTGTATCAATTCCTTTTTATATTAGGTTATTATGTACTATAATCTAATAGTAACACTAGCTAAAATTGGTTGTATTTATTTTTACTTCTAATTTACTAATTTTTATCAAAACAAACTTATTAAACAACACTAGCAAGACAGTCAATTCAATAATATAATTAACTATCTACCTAACAATGAGTACATAATATAGCTAACCCTCTACCTAATATGGAGTACAGTAGTGAATTACGTGAATTACTTAAGTAGCTGTGGGTCGTTGTTTTGACCAGCTGTTATTTCTTTGACCAACTAGCCTAAAACATTAGTGTCACTCTAGTTCAAGTAATAATGATAACTTGGTTTTGTTTTTAGATATTCTTTCAACCCAATTATATTCAAATCATCACCTGAACTATAGAAGGTGTCGAAGAATTACGAGCACTTATGTAGAAAACAAGTGGGTGTGGTTTAGTGTATCTATTGTTTTGATCACTGTACATTGTTACATGTAGGTTGATGTCTGAAACATGTCCTTTTTTTACAATAGTCAACGTGTACCACCTGATCTAGTAGCTTTCCATCAAGACTTAGAAATGAGATTTGAATGTTTCAAGATATAGTTTTTTCCCTGAGAGAGAAAGGTAAAAGGATTAATAAAAGATAAAGTTATCTATGACATTTCAATTTTTAGTCCTCGGCCAGTCGTAAACCACCACAACTGGAGCTGTCATCTGACCCCTCCCCCCAACACCTGATGGACTACTAGAAGAGGGACCTCTTTCTATTCCAAAGTAATCTTTATTGCTCTGTTATAATTGTTCACTCCTCTCTCTCCTCTCTCTCACACACACACATAGGCGTTCCCCACTCGACGTCTTACGGGAGGTAACCCCATAAAGTTCCCAATTCTCTTGAGCCAACTAAATAAAGAAGAAGTCACTACTACACGAGGTCCACGTAACTCTTCTACCATCAGCACATCTTCATCTCCTGATAGACAAAGTATGTATTCTGAAACTCAGATGACCAACTATCAAGTGGACATCATTCAAAGAGAATCTGGATATCATCTGACACCATTGATGAAGAATGCAGAGAGATATGGAAGAGTGGACTTTGATTCACAAAAACAGATCAATCGAACTGCAGCACCCCAGTTATCCTCCCCCACCATTCCAACAACAACCAACAGTCAGTCGGCATCATAGTTACGCATATTCATTGATATTGAAGATGGATGATGACTATGAAAAAGTGAAAAATTGGATAAAATCAACCCAAAACATATTACGCTAATCCTGAGTTGCCTCGCCACTATCCCAGAGGCTTGCCACGAATAAATCTCCTTCACGACTCTCCTCCTAGAAAACGATCTTTTAAGGATAGAATAAAGCACTAGGGTCATCATTCTGCTGTCTCACCCAGCTCCTCACCAGCATCTCCCTCTTTCTCTACCTCAACTACTGAGGACTCATTTATCACCTATGATTTTCTCTAAAAGCAAGTCTCCTAGTCCCATTTGTCTACATCAGCTTCAGACACAGATCCAGTATTTGACGATGTACAAGGGAGTATTAGAGATAATTATTAAAACAAGCTGAAAAGCAGTAAGAGCTGAGATTGGTTCTCCTCCTAAACCTACTGAGACAAAAACAGTTGACACAAGTCCATCCCTGAGACTCTCTCCATCTAAACTGAACGGATTATGGATCATTTGGAGTCTCTGAAACGCGACTGGTTCTCTATCCTCTAATATCCAGAAATGAAATTGATCGGTATGTATAGTTTAGCAAATAAATGGTCAGAAGAGAACAGCCCCAAATCCACACCTCAGAGCCTGTGTCTATCACCCCAAGTAGAGAGGGGGTATTTGCTTTCATATGATGTATGTAAATCACCCGCCTCCAAGAATGACTCACGCCCACTTGTGTCACCTTCCAAGAAAGCTGGGGTAAGTTTAAACCCAAATGCGGATAAAAACATCATCACAATACTTACTTGATCTTACCTACTCCTATGAAATCAAACAGCCTGATAATTATCTTTTCAAGATTTTCTACTAGGTATCATAATCGTAGACATCATTGAATTGTATATAGCCAGTCCACAAAACCTATTTCAAAAATATTTTAAAAAATACCGCTAATCGTACACAGCCACAATTATAGTATAACAAAGACTATTTAAGGTAGTAATTATTAACTCTAAATAATTATCCGAATGGTATGATGTCTTGTTTTGTAGACTATATGATACTCACTATCCACACAGCATGTACTGTGTATTGTATGATATTCTACTATTCCATATTTCTAGACTCCCCCAAAACCCCATGCCTTATTCTCAAGGAAGTTCACTACTCCTCTCCCCCAATGGTGAAATTCACTTTCCCCCCTTCTACCAACCCTCCTCCTTTGCCTCTAAAAACAGCACCAAAGTTCCTGCTGAGAGGGTTTCTTTTTCTTGACAACACATCTGGAAT
>NW_024535569.1:0-12908 GCF_016097555.1 Gigantopelta aegis
TGAGATGACATGATGGTGATGGGATGACATGATGGTCGTGAGATGTCATGATGGTCATGGGGTGATGATGGTCATGAGATGACATGATGGTCATGAGATGACATGATGGTGATGGGATGACATGATGGTCATGAGATGACATGATGGTCATGGGATGACATGATGGTCGTGAGATGTCATGATGGTCATGGGATGATGATGACCATGAGATGACATGATGGTTATGAGATGACATGATGGTCATGAGATGACATGATGGTGATGGGATGACATGATGGTCGTGAGATGTCATGATGGTCATGGGGTGATGATGGTCATGAGATGACATGATGGTCATGGGGTGATGATGGTCTTGAGATGTCATGATGGTCATGGGGTGATGATGGTCATGAGATGACACAAAGGAAGTAAAGGAAATTATGTTTGTTAAACTACAACTTCAGGACTGAACCTAATGCAGGGGGCAATTCTACCCATCCCCAAACAAAAAACAACAAAACAAATGAATATGTAACATTTTTATTTCCGACTTGAGAAGTTTTTCAAGTTTATAAAAGCATGCATCAATGAAATACTGTTATGTGTTTCTTATATAGGAGCTCTGCCATTCTGCATCATGCCATTTTTATGATGTTTCATCAGGATTATTACAATCAAAGCTTCACGATAGCTTTCAAAGTGTTATGGTAGACTTACTTTTAGTCTTTTGGGAGGTTTTTTATTTAGTGTTGCCAGTGTCATATTTTGCTATTTTTACATATAAACAACTACTGATTAGGCCTGATTTATCTCTCAAGTAATCGTTGCATCATAATTAACTCAAGTGTCACTTAACAAAAATGGTGGTTTGCTTGAAAAGTCAAAACATTTATAGTACACAGAAAATCAGTATACCCATTAAAATAGCAGCTAGTTCTTTGTCAATAAGCAGATACAATTCAAATTCAAACTGTGGCGTCACGTGTGAAACTGGTGGTCACTCTTATTTGATTTTGCAATAATAACAATTTATGAAATAGCAGTAAATGGAATTCTACAGATATAAGTTTTTGTAGATATGTAATTCAAGGTATAATTCCACCAGACAAATTCGTGGGGTTTTTTTAATGCTTTTGGTTATTATGTAATTTTGAGAAAATAGTCATTGTGGTTGAAGAATATCCTTTAAGATTACATGGATCTTTATATTTACATTAGGATGGTGCATATCTTTGAATTGTCAGTCTCAAAGCACTGGTCGGAATGAAAAATATCCCTATATGTTGTCTAATGATGACTGACATGGCTGCTTAACTGTGACGATGGACATTCATTTGAGTAACACATTTCATGTTTTGATGCTAAAACAATAACAAACCACTTATGTGAACTACCACCAACATTTCTGATCCATTCAATAAACTATTCTTGTTTTGAACATGTATTCAACAAATAACAGGAACTGTGTTTTCATGGATAAATCCCCTACTTAGAATGATGGTTGCATCACATCAGTCAATACTAAAGCTGTGAACGCTAAATGAAAGTATGGCTGTTAAAAAGGACATTCTTGAGTTTGTTGCATTGTAACATGTTTCTAACTAATAAAATATTTCTACAATTAAACTTGCATATTAAATATATTTTCTTGTTTAGAATATCAGTGTCTGTATATTCAATTTGTTTCTGGTCTTCTTAATATATACTACTCAAAAGAATTTAAGGGTCAAAAATTTATAACCAAATAAGTTTCAGAGTTAGATTGATGATGTAAACTACACCAAAAATTTAATTTATTGTTCCATATTTACAAAAACCCACAAATAAACGTCACTGTATACAAGAAAGTCACATGACATGCTGTCAAAGTTGAAGGTTGTCAAACATGGATTTGACACATTAGAACATTCGTTTAATAGTGTGTGAATCCACCCCTGGCGCGAATACACTCGACACATCGTTGCCTCATGCTGTTGATCAGACGTCTGAAGAACTCTTGGGGAATGGCCTGCCACTCTGCCATAAGAAGTTGACCCAGATCATGAAGGTTGGCCGGAGGGGCATGGTTATCCCGAACTCTCCTGCCTTATTCGTCCCAGGCGTGCTCTATTGGGTCCAAGTCAGGCGAATATGCTGGCCAATCCATCCTGGTGATACCTTGTTGTCTGAGAAAGTCCGTTACCACCCTGGCGCGGTGGGGTCTGGCATTGTCATCCTGCAGAACTGCCCCGCCGCCAATCTGCTGAAGGCCTGGGAGAACCAACGGCCGGATAATCTCATTCAGATAGCGGATTCCATTCAGATTGCCATCCACCACATAGAGGAGGGTCCTGTGGTGGATAGAGATGCCGCCCCACACCATGACGCTGCCACCACCGAACCGGTGACGTTGTCTAACGTTAACGTCAGCGAAGCGCTCCCCAGGACGTCTGTAGACACGAACCCGACCGTCGTTGAACTGGAGACTAAACCTGGACTCATCAGTGAACATCACTCGACCCCACTGAACACGTTGCCACCGCAGATGAAGCGTGCACCAGTGACGTCTGGCCGTTCTGTGACGTGGTAGGAGTGGTGGTCGAACAGCCTGGCGACGGCAGCGTAGATTATTGGCTCTCAGACGATTGCGTATGGTTTGATCAGACACTCGAGTTCCAGTCGCAGTCCGCAGATTGTCACGTAATCGGCGTGCAGTGGTTGTGCGTTGACGTAGAGCCATATTGGTGATGTAGCGGTCCTCTCTATTTGTAGTGTTTCGGGGTCTTCCCGAACGTGGACGATTTCGAACAGAATTTGTTGCTTGGTACCGTTGCCACAGTCGGCCAACGACACTCTGACTGATACCAAGTCTCAGAGCAACATTTCTTTGCGTATTGCCATCCTGAAGCCAAGCAATAGCCCTTCCTCGATCTTCGATAGTCAGTTGAAGTCGTACCATTGTCGAATTTGGAGTGTGCACCGTACACGAACGCAAGCTCCAATTATACGGAAATTCAGCATTGGGAACATGGAATACACGTGCAAAGCGTGCAAATGAAGCGCTTTGTGAAAAAGCAAGTTATGGGCACTTAGCAGACCTTTCGCTTTCGCCCTAATTTACGTGCAAATGTAAGCATGTTTTTGCCATTAGAACTAGTCGACAGTGTCAATGACAGTGGAGTTTAATTCATTTATGGGTTGCTTAGACCCACTTTCGTCAAAATGGAACAATACCATGCGTGACATTATGGTCTAGCTAATATAATTGACATTCAGAAAATAATGTCGAAAATATCGTCTGACCCTTAAATTCTTTTGAGTAGTATATTTCTAAGAAGCCCAAACTAGATTGTGTCTTCAAATAATTTTGTACATATGAAAACCCCCCAATATTTTAGGAAATAAAATGAAATTTAACCTGGTACAAATATTAGAACGATCAGTAACACATTTAATATACAGCCACTAATATGTTATGCAGAAATATATATTTGATATGTAATTACAATGGTTAAAAAGTCTGTTAGTCGATAACATCTTAAAAAATGGAGAAAATCTGTTAACACAATGTATCTTCTGCAGACTCTGAGGACGGATTTAGAGAAGTACTGCCCTGTGGAGGGTCTGGAGGACCAGTTTGTGAACATCCTCCTCATAGGACAAGTCGGATCTGGTAAATCAAGTTTCTTCAACTCGGTCAACTCCGTGTTCCGGGGCCGCATCACAAACAAGGCGAGGAGTGGCGGGGCGGAGCACAGTCTCACCACAACGGTTGGTTTTCAACTACATCACATCTCCTCACCACCACCACCCATGGGGGGGAGAGTTATATATTAATTATGACAACAACGGTTGGTTTTCAACTACAGCACATCTCCTCCACCCCCACTCCATTGGGGTGTCAGTTATATATTAATTATGACAACAGTTGGTTTTCAACTACATGACATCACCCCCACCATTCACTGGGGGTAATACAATCATTCTATCAGTGAATGGTGGGGGAGATGTCATGTAGTTGAAAACCAACTGTTGTTGTCATAATTAATATATAACTGACACCCCAATGGAGTGGGGGTGGGGGAGATGTGATGTAGCTGAAAACCAACCGTTGTGGTCAGAATTAGAATATAACTCTCCCCCCCCCCCCAATGTGTGGTGGTGAGGAGATGTTGAATATCACATAAAAAGTTGTTTTAAGAAAGACCAACTGTCAGACAAACATTCCAAGTAATGTTTTATCTGAGACTGTTTGTCTGACAGTTGGTCTTTCTTAAAACAACTTTTTATGTGATATTCAACATTAATCTTCTTAAAATCGTTTCCTCTGAACATTCAATATTAAAATAGAATTTAAGTCACATTCAGTATTAAAATAGTTTCCATTTGACATTCAATATAGAAATAGTTTCCATTTGACATTCAATATTAAAATAGTTTCCATTTGACATTCAATATTAAAATAGTTTTTAAGTCACATTCAATATTAAAATAGTTTCCATTTGACACACAATATTAAAATAGTTTCCATTTGACATTCAGTATTAAAATAGTTTCCATTTGACATACAGTATTAAAATAGTTTCCATTTGACATTCAGTATTATTATAGTTTCTATTTGACATTCAGTATTTAAAATAGTTTCCATTTGACATTCAATATTAAAATAGAACTTTCCATTTGACATTCAATATTAAAATAGTTTCCATTTGTCATTTAATATTTAAATAGTTTCCATTTGACATTCAGTATTAAAATAGTTTCCATTTGACATTCAGTATTAAAATAGTTTCCATTTTACATTCAGTATTAAAATAGTTTCCATTTGACATTCAATATTAAAATAGTTTTCAAGTCACATTCAGTATTACAATAGTTTCCATTTGACATTCAGTATTGAAATAGTTTCCATTTGACATTCAGTATTAAAATAGTTTCCATTTGACATTCAATATTAAAATAGTATTAAGTCATCTCTGTTACTGTCATTTGGTCCCACATTACTGACATTCAATCCATGTTACATCTTTATATTTTATACACACATGATGCTGCCAGTGAATTAGATTTTGTTTCCAGTGCCAAGTGTTCCCTTATTTCGTTCCCTCAGTATAGTATTCATGTGACATAAACGGTTGTTTTTTTGTTTAACAACACCACTAAAGCACATTGCTTTATTAAGCATTGGCTATTGGCTGTCAAATATTGTGAAATTTTTATATATTGTCTTAGAAAGGAAACCCGCTACATTTTTCTATTAATTATTAGCAAAGGATCTTTTATATGTACCATTCCACAGGCAGGATAGCACATACCACAGCCTTTGATAATAAACCAGTTGTTGCACTGGCCAGAACGACCAAAGTACATGAAATGCGGTGTTCAGTTTGAAAATATTTCAATCCCTTAACCACCTTGTAGTAAGTAGCAAATAATGTGTAAGTTAATGATAAAGTTAAAGGAAACATGCCACGTGACCTATATTTGACACCAACCATGTACAATTAATTATAAATTGAATCACCTAAAAAAAAAAAAAAAAAAAAAAAAAATTAATTACTTAAAATATCTCCGTAAAAAACCCTCAGATACGAGCTCTTAGCGGAAATTCCTGATCTTTAATGAGCAGGGCAATCACGAGGTCCGTGACATCAGAGACGCGTCGCTTGATCTGAAGCCTTACACTTAAAAGCATTAGTCCGTACCACTCATAAAGAATCTAAGACTTGCACAGAGTGTTCGTTCGCAAAAGTTTTGCCGTATCAATTTGAGCTGTTAGTAAATGAAGAAAGACATACATTTACTTACAACAGTGATACTTAAGAAAAAACGGATAGCGAGTCGGAGGGTGGAGAAACCGATGGTGCCAGGCCAGACCAGACCGGGCGACCAATTTACAGCCCGGAGCCCGAAAGTAACCCGGAGACAAAACCAAAACCCGGATGCTAATGTCGAAGTCTATACTGTTCATATTTAGCATAAAGATACACCTCGGTATGATGTATTTAAATATGTAAAAAATATAAATGTAGGACAAACAGTTTTTTTTGTTTGTTTTTTTAAATAAAATATCGCATTTTTCATGTTCGGGCTGTACATAATGAAATCTGTATGCACAGTGTAAACAAACGCTCTAATTTACGACAAGGCGCTTCATTAACCTGACTTGTAAAACAACATAAATGACTTGAGAGTATAATCAACTTTTTAACTAAATATATTTCAATTTGCATCAATAGAACGAAATGGGGTTATAGTATTTTTCTCTCTTAAAAACAAAAGCAGCATATTATTAGGCCTATTGGTAGGGTGCGTTAGAGTAAAAACGACCACTCACGATACCAAAGTGATAATTTACTTTTCTTTGGTACTACGTAATTGGTCAGTTTTGTAATTTTAGATGGGAAAGTCTACTTAATCAAGCATTATTTACAGTAATGAAGCAGGGCAGCTGATAATGTCCATTAACATTGTAATATAGTCGCGACAAGTTACGCCACAATACCCTGTGATCTTTAAAAAACTGGCAAGTATTTTGTACGTATGTCTAGACAGTGGTAATCACTTACCTGGTCGATACCCTGCAATATACACCTGCCAATCAGGAATCACATGTGCAGGCCACGGAAAGAAAGGACCAATTAACTAAAACAACACTCCGATTCTCAAGTCAGCCCATGGATGAAACATAATAGTTATTTCGACACCGACAGTAGTGGTTTATTTTGTATTGAACTTCGTGTTAAAAACATTTAAAAAAAACATAAAAAATTCTACACGTTTTTTAAAAAACATATTTAAATACATCGTACTGAGATGTATCCTCATGCCAAATCCCATGTTTGTGTATGCCATATTTAATTACTTATTGACGTTTCCTTCTTCGGACGGTGAATACAGATTTTGTTATGTAGATTTACAGCCCTAACATGAAAAATCTGTTTTTTTCTCCAAAACCCCCCAAAACAAAACATTTCTACATTTTTGTTTTAACATAAATAAATACATCATGCTGAGGTGTATATTTGTGCCAAATATGTACAATGTACACCTCGGCATTCACAACCGAGTACTGTTTTTGTCTCTGGGTAACGTTCAGGCTCCGGGCTGTAAATAGGCCAACACCAAAGTACTATGCGGTGTTGGTGTCCAATCTTTTCTTTTGCGATAAAATACACGCGTCTTTCTTCGGATACAATCCTTTGGAAAACCATAAAAAGACAATCCCGATCGTTTAAACTGTTTATTTTTACACCCAAAGGCCGCGCAGTACGGCACTGTTGGACTGGACAGATCGTAATTTTAAGTTAACTACACGTATTTTATTGTTATAAACTTATTTGTATATTATTTTTATATCATTTTGCTTTTAAAATGAGCTATAATATGGTCTCGTGACATGTTTCCTTTAAAGTTAGAGCACATTGATTTATTTATCATTGGCTATTACACATCATACATTTGGTAATTTTGACAGTCATAGAGAGGAAACCCACTACATTTTTCCATTAGAAGCAAGAGACCTTTTATATGCACTATGCCAGACAGGATAGCACATACCATAGCCTTTGATACCAGTCGTGATGCACTGGATATAGCGAGAAATAGCCCAATGGGCCCACTGCACTTCAGGCGATCACTCTACCACTGGGCAACGTCCTGCCCTTCTGTGACATAATAGTTTTAATATGACATTCAGTACTGGTAATCTGGTAATGTGTTACTTCACAGTGTCCGTCAATCTGCACTGCTGTGACATAATAGTTTTAATATGACATTCAGTAATCTGTTAATGTGTTCTTTCACAGTGTCAGTCAATCTGCACTTCTGTGACATAATAGTTTTAATATGACATTCAGTACTGGTAATCTGTTAATGTGTTACTTCACAGTGTCCGTCAATCTGCACTGCTGTGACATAATAGTTTTAATATGACATTCAGTAATCTGTTAATGTGTTCTTTCACAGTGTCAGTCAATCTGCACTTCTGTGACATAATAGTTTTAATATGCCATTCAGTACTGGTAATCTGTTAATGTGTTCTTTCACAGTGTCAGTCAATCTGCACTTCTGTGACATAATAGTTTTAATATGACATTCAGTAATATGTTCTTTCACAGTGTCAGTACTGGTAATCTGTTAATGTGTTCTTCACGGTGTCAGTCAGCACTTCTGTGACATAGTTTTAATATGCCATTCAGTACTGGTTCTGTGTTCTTTCACATAATAGCACTGCTGTGACATAATATGACATTCAGTACTGGTAATCTGTTAATGTGTTCTTTCACAGTGTCAGTCAATCTGCACTTCTGTGACATAATAGTTTTAATATGACATTCAGTAATCTGTTAATGTGTTCTTTCACAGTGTCAGTCAATCTGCACTTCTGTGACATAATAGTTTTAATATGACATTCAGTAATCTGTTAATGTGTTCTTTCACAGTGTCAGTCAATCTGCACTTCTGTGACATAATAGTTTTAATATGACATTCAGTACTGGTAATCTGTTAATGTGTTCTTTCACAGTGTCAGTCAATCTGCACTTCTGTGACATAATAGTTTTAATATGACATTCTGTTAATGTGTTCTTTCACAGTGTCAGTCAATCTGCACTTCTGTGACATAATAGTTTTAATATGACATTCAGTACTGGTAATCTGTTAATGTGTTCTTTCACAGTGTCAGTCAATCTGCACTTCTGTGACATAATAGTTTTAATATGACATTCAGTACTGGTAATCTGTTAATGTGTTCTTTCACAGTGTCAGTCAATCTGCACTTCTGTGACATAATAGTTTTAATATGACATTCAGTACTGGTAATCTGTTAATGTGTTCTTTCACAGTGTCAGTCAATCTGCACTTCTGTGACATAATAGTGTTAATGTGTTCTTTCACAAGTCAATCTGCACTTCTGTGACATATATAATGACATTCAGTAATCTGTAATGTGTTCTTTCACAGTGTTAATGTGTTGTTGCACAGTGTCATTCAATCTGCACTGCTGCTACAACCATGTGACTTATTTTGTTTCAGTTTCGCATGTACAAGATCAAGTCCAAAGAGACTGGATACCCGTTAAAATTCCGCCTGTGTGACACGAGAGGCCTAGAAGAAGGTCACAGCTTAGATATTGTGGATTTTGTTTCTATCTTAGATGGTCATATTACAGATGGGTATGAGGTGAGAATATTAACTTCTAAAAATAATACTTATTTTATCACTGATTTGTAGTGTGTTTTGTGTTTTAAAAAGTGTGTGATTTGTTACGTTTCTCAGTGTGTTTATCTCAAATATGATGTTCAAAATGCATGGATATTAATATTTACTGGCAAGGTATCGAATCACATTAATATTGACTGATATGCTGTATCCAGTCGTCTAGGTGCCAGATCCATATATGTAACGATTGGTTGCTGTTCTTTATGCAGGTCTCAGAAACACCATCCAATATCCCGTTGCTGGTGTATTCATTGCTCATTAAATGAATATAGAAATACAAAATAAGAACATGAACATAAAAACGGTTGTATGGAATATTGTATTAAAAATGAATGGGAATTCAAAGCCTAACAATCTAATGGATGTATTCTCATGTGAAGAATGATATAGTTATGTAAAAAGAAAAAAAGACAGAATTTATAACTATAAGTACTGATAACCTATTAGCTGAAAATGTTTGTCTAACAATCTAATGGATGTATTCTCATGTGAAGAATGATATAGTTATGTTAAAAAAACCCCAGAATTTATAACTATAGGTACTGGTAATCTATTAGCTAAATATGTTTGCCTTGAGTAAATAAATAAATGTAGACCAGCCTAATCTCTAAAATACACTCTAGAATCTAAAATACACTCTAGAATCTAAAATACACTCTATTATTGTTCTAACTTATCTTGATCATAAACAATTGAAAATATGATTGCATTCAACTAATTATCATATCAGTGAGATGTATTTCAAAATACTCGTTTTAGTGTCGGGTGGAATTTGAAATGTTTTCCTTGTATTTCTTTTTAAGTCTTTTCCTTTACATTAGGAGGTAAAGTAATATAGTTTTGTAAGAGGCAAGAGGAATTGCATTAATGCCATGTATGACAAATTCCTTAATTAACTAATTTTGACTTATTAAAATTTAAATAGTTTGGTGTCGGACACTGATAGAAATTTAAAAAATGCCAACTTAACAAAATCAGTGCAACATTCTATCAAAAGTATATTAGGGAATTTTGATTAACCAATGTTTTTTCAAACCAAGAAACATGTTTGGAATCTAGATTAAACCTTGAAAATTATATTTTGATGTCAGTATAATTTTAATGAACACGTTATACCACACAAAGATATATATTTTAAAGTGTTTTCTTCATCATTATACTTTATTAAGAATTTCGAAATGACAGTCATGACTCTCAAAGGGCCATTCATGACTTTACGTAGAGGGGAATGTCCGAGTAACTCTTCATTCCTGAAAAATAATGGAGACGAGGCCCGAGCGGGCCCCCATTATTTTTCAGGAATGGAGAGTTAGGAGGATATTCCACTACTTAAAATACACCACTATATATATATATATATATTTTATCAATATTACTCTTAGTAATGGAGAGATATGGAATCATCGCTCCATTACACAAAAATAATACAGTGATGTAACAGGTTATTTTAAAGGCATTTAAACATGCCCCCTGCTAACAAACCTTTTAATGAATAAAACTGGATATTAATTAAATTTTTTTACTTAGAATATTAATGTTTGTACACTATGTGTTTCTGGTATTCCTAATGTTTATAGTAGCTTAAATAGGATTTATGAAATTATTGAAGGAAAAATCTAGTTTGAGCTGCTAGTTTGAATTTGTTGATATGGTGTTGACCACTATTTAAATATGCCCGGAAAGCAAACTGACTGTTGACTGGAGTTGAGGCTATACTATTCTAAGTCTGGGTGTAAGTCACTAGGTTCTTTTATTTGTAATTTAGTGCTTATAAGTCTCATCTGTTTCATCTTCTTTTTATTCCAGAATTGCAGTGTAGCTTTCACGTCATTTTAAACCAAATTCATACTCCAGCTCTCCTCTATACCCTTAATGTTTCTCTTTTTTTACTATAGGCATTCATCTTCATGCTATCATTAAATGTCCCTACCTTCTTATATAATTTTTTCTGTTTTATTCTGTATATTTCTCTTCAGTCTGTATTCATCTTTTGACCCAAATCCTCAATTCAATAAAGGGATATATTGTTGTTTTTATCCATTCACTATACAATTTCATCATAGCTATTAGATTATTTGAAGTATCTAAAATTGTAGCGTTCTTTACTTTCTTTGGTTTCTTACATATGTACACCATTCTTGTCATTCCATGGAGAACAGCCTCATTTTGTAGTCTGGTTGTGACTTTGAATGTACATTCTTATGTTATTCCAGTCAAAACTTTCTCATGGTTTCCTTTTTGCATTTCATTATCAATTTACTATGTAACAAATACATATAGAACAGAAACAAGGAGAACCCAGAATCTTTCACCTGGAAGAAATTATACAACATAATATTGGTCAATAGTAATGTGATTCTATTTATTAATTCATTCATTCATTATAGGTCACTTTAACAGCGAATATTGATATCCATGCTTTATATCAAATGTTTGGCATCATATTTGAAATGAGCATTCTGAAAAATGTAAGAAATCATATATTACAAGCCATATTGTATTGAAAATACACATAATGTTGTGGAAACTGCTACTTTTTGGCTGCCATTTTAATTTTTTGCCATTAACCGATATCAAACATCAAGATAGATGAAAAATTCTACCAGATTTGGATTCTACAGACAAAATGGCCATAGAAACAACAACAAATGTTTTTTACAATTCGCCCAACCCTACTCATGAACAACTCAAATCATTATTATTATATTTAATTATAAATGTTTTCTTGTTTCTTTGTCTAGTTTAACCCATACCTGTCAGTAACACCAGACAGTCATGGGTACAACAAGAGTCCAGCGGTGGGTGACAGAATCCACTGCATCGCCTTTGTGATGGACAGCTGTACCCTGGACGTGTTTCCAGACAAACTCCTGCACACGCTGAAAAGTCTGCAACAAAAGGCAAACCAACGAGGTAGGTCTCTTTTAGATAACATGTCAACGTTCAAACTACAATATTTTGTTATTTTCATATATATTTGTAATAAATAACTACAAATTAATTCATCCCATGCATAATCTCTCCATAATTAACTCAAGAATAATCATTTTTAAAAGTTTTGTACTGGACGATGACAAGGGGTTTCATTAATAATTTATGGTTAAATATAGCATGGTCACCATCTTTGATACTTTGTCACATTCTCAAGATTACTCACTAAAATACTGTTTTCTATTAGTAAATGGAATTATTTGATTGTAATTCTTTATAGGCATATAGTTGAAGGTATAAATTATATGTTTGAAAGCAAAACATTTTGAATATTTTTGGAGGTAACTGCCATTTTTGCAACTTTGACAGAACCTTTAAATTCTTCATTAAGCTGTAAACTAAAACCCTCACACATTAAATGTTTTATTGTTCATTTGTTATACCAAAATGCTGGTTAATTGTATAATAATGACCAGACATCAATATATTTCACAAGACTACAGTTTATTGCATAATGATATATATTGCACCTAACTATAGGTATTTGTATAATAATGTGTAGATATAAATACACTATAAAATTTAATATACTATAACTAACTGCAGGTTATTTGTACAGTAATGACCAGACATCAGTATATCACACTAACGGCAGGTTATTTCTACAGTAATGACCAGACATCAATGTATCACACTGACTGCAGGTTATTTGTACAGTAATGACCAGACATCAATATATCACACAGACTGCAGGTTATTTGTACAGTAATGACCAGACATCAATATATCACACTGAC
>NW_024535570.1:0-7036 GCF_016097555.1 Gigantopelta aegis
CGTATATACGCTCTTCGTGGGCGATTATAGGAACATTTATTTCAGTCCTAGGCCCAAATGTTTGGTGAATAAGGGCAAAAATAAATTTTGGGGCCGAATTTTCAAAAATTGTATTTTGCCGAATGGTGTGTATTAAGTAGTCGAATAAACACAGTTTTTGGTACATAATGGATAGAAACCAGTCACACAGGGTCTCCCCCACTGTATAAATATGAGAACCCCTTCTGAAAGTCAGTATATGAGGCATTGACCGTCATACAAGTACGCACTATGATGCTGAATGCATTGCTATTTGTGTTCTGACATCTAATTCACCCCACCCCTAAAAATAAAAAGTGTATATGTAAAGACAAATGTATGTATCGTATATACGCTCTTCGTGGGCGATTATAGAACATTTATTTCAGTCCTAGGCCCAAATGTTTGGTGAATAAGGGCAAAAATAAATTTTGGGGCCGAATTTTCGAAAATTGATTTTTGCCTTAATGGTGTGTATTAAGTAGTCGTAATAAACCAAAAAAAATGGGAACCAGTCAACCCAGTGTCTACCCAACTCTCTGGTAGCATAACTCTTTCTGGAAAAGTCAGTATATGAGGCAATAACCTTCCCACAGTACGCCACTCTGCTGCCCAATGGTATTGCCTATTTGTGTTCTGACCATCGAACTTCACCAACCACCCCTAAAAATATAAAAGTGTATATGTAAAGGACAATGTAACGTATCGAATAAAACGCTCTTTCGTGGGCGAATTATAGGAACATTTATTTTGGTCCTAGGCCAAATGTTGTTTGGTGGAATAGGGCAAAAATAAAATGTATTGGGTCCCGAATTTTTCGAAAATTATATTTGCCGAATGGTGTGCATTAAGTAGTCGAATAAACACAGTTTTTGTTTTGGGTAAATAATGGATGGACAAAACCAGTCCCACAGGGTCTTCCCCCACTCTATAAAACAGGAGAACCCCTTGTGAAAGTCAGTACATCAGCCCCAAGGACCCGCCAGACCAAGTACGCACTATATGCAGTATGTATGCTATTTGTGTTTCGGGGGGACACGCTAATTCACGACGCACCCCTAAAAATAAAATGTGTAAATGTAAAGACAAATGTAGGGTATCGGATATACGACCTTTGTGGGGCGAATTATAGAACATTTAGTTGTAGTAGCTTGACCCAAATGTTTGGTGAATAAGGGCAAAAATCAAATTTTGGGGCCGAATTTTCTCCAAAATTGTATTTTGCCGAATGGTGTGTATTAAGTAGTCTAATAAACAAAGTTTTTTGGTAAGGCATAATGGATAGAAAACCAGAACCACAGGGTCTACCCCACTGTATAAATAGAGAACGCCCTTCTGAAAGTTCAGAATATGAGGTAGATGAGCCGCCCATACAAGTAGCTGCACTATAGTGCTGAAAGGCATTGTTATTTGTGTTCTGAACATCTATGTTCAGCCCCACCCCTAAAAATGAAATGTGTAAATGTAAAGGCAAAATGTAATGTATGGTATATACGGCGCCTGTGTTGTGGCGAATTATATGGAACTTTATTTTTAGTCCCTTGGCCTCCAAATGTTTGGTGATTTTAAAATAAAATAAGGGGCACAATAAATTTTGAGGGGGGACGGGGGGGGGGGAACTTTTCCAAAATTGTTTTTTTGGCGAATGGTGTGTATTAAGAAGTCGAATAAACAAAGTTTTTGGTAGCAAATGGATCAGAAACCAGTCGTCACAGGGTCCTCGCTCCGTCATTCTGCTGTAAAGTATGGAGTAACCCCGCCTTCTGAAAGTTCAGTATCCAGTCAATATCAATGACCGCCAAAGCGCGGCCCGCGCACCTATAGTGCTGGAAAACATTGGCTATAAGCTGTTTCTTACATGGTACTCAGCCACCACACCCGAAAAATAAAATGCTTTAAATGTACAGGTCCAAATGTGTATGTATCGCATGTGCGGCCTTTGAACAGTGGTCGAATTATAGGAACATTTAATTTAGTGGCCTGGCGGCCAAATATTTAATGTGTTATAATAGGTCTAAAATAAATTCTTGCGGGCGCGAAGTTTTCTAAAGGGTTGTAGTTTTGACCGAATGGTGCATAATATGGCTTCAGAATAAAACAAAGTTTTTGTGGACATAAGGGATAGAAAACCAGTCACACGGTGTCCTTCCCCACAGATGACAGTAAGTTATTAGTCTTCGTACCCGAGCCTGCCTTATTAGGTCATTCTTGAAAAGGTCGTGTTATAATGAGGTAAATATCGACGTGGGGTCCCCATTAACAGGGTTGCGCACTATGATGTAACCCTGTCACCTACAAGTGCTCACTGCTATTTGTGTTTCTGATGGGGCCTAATGTAAATTCAGCCCACACCTCCTAAGCCAATAAAATGTGGTTAAATGTAAAGGCAAATGCCAGAGTATTGCGTAATATTACGTGTCTAGCGTGCGCAGACATACTATCCCAGGAACATTTTTATTTTTAGTCCCTAGCCCGAAATTTTTGGTAAGTTAAAGTGCAAAAATAAATTTTAGGGCCGCAATTATTCGAAAATTGATTTTTTGCCCGACTTGTCGTGGTGATTAAGTCGTCGAATAAACACAGTTTTCTTTGGTCTTACATTACATAGATAGAACCCCAAATGAGCACAACGTCTTTCCCCCACTCTATAAATATAGAGAACTCCCTTCTGACAGTCAGATATTATGAGGCCAAGGACCGCCATACACTAGTAGCGCGACTTATTAGTGCTGAAAGTGTATTGGCTATTATGTGTTTCGACATCTAATTCACGCCCACCCGTCTAAAAATAAAAAAGTGTATATATAAAGACCAAATAAGCGGAGCTGGAATAACTACGTATACTACGGTCCTGCGTGGGCCGAATTATAACCGAAAGCATTTTTTTCAGTCCTAGGCCCAAATGTTCGGTATATAGGGGCCGAAAACTAAACTTTTGTGGGCCGAATGTTATTTCCAAAAAATTGATTTTTGGTGCCGAATGCCTTGTGATGTAATATAAGTAGTCGAATACACGTATTTGTTTCGTAGCAGTTCTCGAATGGATTCGGACGTCGTCAGCCACCAGTCGACCCTCGCCCCACTGATCTCAATATGCAGAACGTCCACTTCTGGCACAAGGTCGAGTATATGCCGTCATTGACCGCCATACAAGTACGCACTATAGTGCGGGGGGGGGGGGGAGGGGGGGGAGTAGAGATATGAAAGCATTGTCCTATGCTAGTTCTGAGACTCTACATCGCCCTAGTGACTAAAAAAAATTCAATCCTTAAAATAAAAAACCCCTGAAACTCATTGATGTTTAACGTGCCAAAGTGGCATTGATATTATTTATGACGTATATGTGATAGCCCGGCCTCCCACGATGAGTGGCCGTTATTGAAATTACCTTCACAGTAACATTTACCTTTTCCAGTGGCCTTGGGCCCATTTTTAATCCGCTTTGGTGAAGTAAGGGGCAAAAATAAATTATGGGTGCCGAATTTTCCAAAATTGAATTTCTTGGGGGGGGGGGGGGGCCGAAATAATGTGCTATTCAGGATTAGTGCGAATAAACGACAGTTTTTTGGGTACATAATGGATAGAAAAACCACAGCACACCGGTCTCCTCCCACTTGTATAAATATGTGAACCCGTTGTGGAAGTCAGTATAGCAGGCATTGACCGCCATACAAGTAGCAGGGCACTATGATGCTGATGCAGTGCTATTTGTGTTTCTGACATCTAATTCACCCCAACCCTAAAAATAAAAAGTGCTATATGTAAAGACATAATTTATGTATGGTATATACGCTCTTCGTGGGCGATTATAAGAACATTTATTTCAGTCCTAGGCCCGAAATGTTTTGGTGATATAAGGGCAAAAAGACATTTTGGGGGCCGAATTTTCTAAAATTGTATTTTGCCGAATGGTGTGTATTAAGTAGTCGAATTAAACACAGAGTTTTTGGTACATAATGGATAGAAAACATGTCACACAGGGTCTCAGCCCCACTGTATAAATATGAGAACCCCCCCTTCTGAAAGTCGCCCTTATGAAGGCATTGACGCGCGCATCCAGTTACGGCACATATGATGCTGAATGCCATTTCTATTTGTTTTTCTGACATCTAATTTCACTCCCCCCCTGTAAACATCAAAAGTGTATCTGTATAAGACCCATTTATGTATCTTGACTGATACACTTCCTTGCGTGAGGGCGATTATGGAATACAGTTATTTCTAGTACTAGCCCCAAATGTTTTGTGTGATAAAGGCAAAAAATAAATTATTGGGGGCTCGAATTTTTCCCAAATTGATTTTTTGCCAAATTAATCGTGTTGTATTAAAATAATCGAACTAAACAATGTTTTGGTAAAGCAATAATGGATTAGAAATCAGTCCACCACAGGGTCTGCGCCGTCCCGACGCTATAAATAGAGTACCATCGCCGCTTCTGAAAGGCAGTATATGGGAGGGATTGAAGCCGGGCCATACAGAGTGAACCAGCTATGAGTGCTGAAGGCACTGGCCGATTTGTTTTCTGACAGCAAAAAATTCCACACCACGCCGCTAAATATAAAATATGTATATTTACATGGCAAATGTTACGTATCGGAGTTAGGGGCACTTTCGGTGGCCGA
The DNA here is from genome assembly GCF_016097555.1 of Gigantopelta aegis. Lineage (NCBI taxonomy): Eukaryota > Metazoa > Mollusca > Gastropoda > Neomphalida > Peltospiridae > Gigantopelta > Gigantopelta aegis. Next base: position 4,641 of record NW_024535570.1, read on the forward strand.
GTTATAGGAAGAAAAAAAACAAAAAAACCTTTGATTTTAGTCCTAGGCCCCTAAATATCTGGTTAATACTGGGCAAAAATTCATTTTGGGGGTGGCAGCAATTTTTCCCTAAAATTGTATTTTTGCCGAAATGTTTGGTATTTAAGTAGTGCGCATAAACAAAAGGTTTTTGTAGGCTACTACTGGACGGTAACGCAGTCACTTCGCCTACGGGTTTTTACCCTACTGTATAAATATTATTTAACGCCTTTCGGAAGTCAGTATCATCAGGCAGTAACTGTCGCCATACAAGTTCGCACTATGAGGGCTGAACATGTATTGCTATTTGTGTGTTCTGAACCTTTATTCATCCCCTACCCCCCCTAAAAATAAAAATGTGTAATATTTAAAGAACAAATTTAGGTTATTCGGATCTACGCTCTTTCGTAGTGGCGAATTATAGGCACATTTATTTCATTCCCCTAGGTAAAAAAAAAAACTCAAATGTTTTTGTGATAAGGGCAAAAATTAGAATCTTTAGGGCCGAAATTTTCTAAAATTGATTTTTGCCGGAATGGTATGTATTAAAGTTAGTCGAATAAACACAGTTTTTTTTTCTAGCCTAATGGATGATAAAGACCCTGTCACAACAAGGGTCCCGCCACTGTATATATAGCGAATGCCCTTCTCGAAAATCACTATTATGAGGCCATTGCACGCGGCACAACAAGTACGCCTCTAATGAGGGCGAAATTCATTTCTTTATTTTTGTTTCTGACCTCTAGTTCACTCCACCTCCTAAAAACAAAATGTTTAACATGTGAAGGCAAATGTATGTATCGCATGTTACGCTCTTCGTGTGGCGAATTTAGAAACATTTTATTTTTAGTGGGTTCGCTCGGCCCAAATGTTTGTTGTGAAATACGGGGCAAAAATTAACTTGTTGTGGGAGCCAACATATTTCTCAAAAATTGATTTTTTGCCTTAACGGGAGTGTATTACATTGTCCGAATAAACAACAGTTTGTTTTGTACTCTAATGGACTTGAAGCCAGTCACGCGCTGTGGTCCTAACCAGCTCTTATAAATATCACAACTCTTTCATGGAAGTGCAGTAATATGAGGTATATAACCGGCAATACAAGTAAGGCGCAATAATGTAATGCTGAATGATTTGGCTATTTGCGTTCTTACATCATTAATCACACACGCCGAAGCTCTAAAATCAAAAGTGGATATGTAAAGACAAATGTACGTTATCGTATAACGCTTCTTCGCTGGGCGAATTATAGGAAACCTTTATGTCATTCCTAGGCTCCTAAATGTTTTGGTTGAATAAGTGGACAAATATATTAGGCCGTGAAATTTATCAAAAAATTGTATTTTGCCGCATGGTGTGTTATAAAGCAGTCGAATAAACACCGTTTTTGGTACTAAATGGGATAAAAAACGTTAGTCCAGCACAGGTTACTTCCTAAAAAACTCCTATAAATTGCGAATCGCCACTCTGAAAGTCAGGTATATGAGGGAATGACTCGGCCATAGCTAATTAGCGCACCTATGCATGCCTGAAAGCCATTGGGCTATTTTTGTGTTCCCTGACATCTATTTGCAGCCCGGGCACCCTTTGAAAATCTACAGAAAACAAACCAAATGTTTACACTGTGAAGGCAAATGTATGTATCGTAATGGTAGCGCCGGCATGTGTGGGCGATATAGAAGCATTTATTTTATTGCTCTGGCCCAAATATTTGGATAATACGAGGGTCAAAATCAATTTATGGTGGCCGAATTTTCTCATAAATTGTATTTTGGCCGAACTGGAGTGTATTAATAGTCGAATCAACACAGAAGTTTTAGGTAGCATAATGGATCTGGCAGAACCAGTCACAGCATTGTTCTACCACCACTATCTAGATAATTCTGAGAAACCACCACTCTGAACAGTCAGTTTAGGATGCAATGACGCGCCAAAACAAGTTATGCACTATAGTGCTGAAATCATTGCTCATCTGTGTTCTGATATCTAGTTCCACTCACGCCCCACTAAAAATAAAATGTTTTGAAATGTAAAGAGAATGTTTATGTATCGCATGTATCGCTGTTCGCTTGGAGCGGAATACTGGAAGCATTTTATTTTGAGTGCCCTAGGGCCCAAAATATTTTGGTGAATAAGGGAAAAAATTAACTTTGGATCCGAATTTTCCGAAAATTGTTATTTTTGCCGGAATGGTATGTATTAAATAGTCGAATAAACACAGTTTTTGTACATAATGGCTAGAACCAGTCACATTGCAGGGTCTCCGCCCACGATCTATAAATAAGGAGAAACGGCCCCGTCTGAAAGTCAGTATTTGAGACAATGACCGGCCAAACAAGTATGCCACTATGATGCTGAATGGCATTGCTATTTGTGTT
>NW_024535571.1:5000-12521 GCF_016097555.1 Gigantopelta aegis
TCATAAAGAATCTAAGACTTGCACAGCTTACCAAAACAATGAGTGTTCGTTCGCAAAACGTTTTGCCGTATCAATTTGAGCTGTTAGTAAATGAAGAAAGACACACATTTACTTACAACAGCGATACTGAAGTAAAAACGGATAGCGAGTCGGAGGGTGGAGCACAGTGTAAACAAACGCTCTAATTTACGACAAGGCGCTTCACTTTCATTAACCTGACTTGTAAAACAACATAAATGAATTGAGAGTATAATCAACTTTTTAACTAAATATATTTCAATTTGCATCAATAGAACGAAATGGGGTTATACTTATTTTTCTCTTTAAAAGAAAGCAGCATATTATTAGGCCTATTGGTAGTGTGCGTTAGAGTAAAAACGACCACTCATGATACCCATGTAATAATTTTCTTTTCTTTGGTACTACGTAATTGATCAGTTTTGTAATTTTAGATGGGAAAGTCTACTTAATCAAGGGTTTTACAGCATTATTTACAGTAATGAAGCAGGGCGGCTGATAATGTTATACAACAATTCATTTTACAATGTAAGTCGACGTAAATCCATGCCCCATTATTGTGTGGTAATGTATCCAAAAGCTGTGCTATAAAAATAGACAACCAAGTCCTATAAAAATCACCAGTAAACTCGTACAGCATATCAGAGTAATTCTGTACACATTATAAACAAATAGCTTTGTCATTTAACACCATTTTACAACGTTTTAAAGTTAACAAATTAATTTATTTTTAACACGTGTTGTATTTTCGACCCCTGTGGCAACAACACCGGTGAAGTTAATATGGCGGACATCGATGAATTCGTCTGCGAATACGCACATAAATTGGGATATTTTAAACTCCAAAGATAACATTAACTATGGGAAACAACATAATTCTAGGCTATTTAGAGTACAGTGAAATCAGTACCGACAGGTACAGAGTAACAAGTTCATCGAAATATCGTCTTATTAAGTAAAATAAATTTACTCTCAGCTTGTGTCAAAATCAGCTGTTTGCCATTAACGTGTTGATCACGTGATTCCGTACATTAGTCTAAACACACATAATAATTGATGGACACACTAGTAGGATCCATTACAATATATATATCTATAGTGATCGCAAGATACAAACGTTCTTGGATATAGACCATACCGCAATTACATCGATGATTGCAAGCAATACACATGACATCATGGAGTGAGCTCCGTGATCTAGTAAATAAGCTGCTTGACAATCAAGCTGACGACAGTGGTTCAAATCCCACCAAAGCTGGCTCATCTATCACACTGTGCCTGCCATTCTCATTATCTTAATATATAAGAAATAAACTTTACATTTTCTCTCATAATTTCAATCCGTTTCGAACTTGTCTGTCAATTTGCCCCGACTCTGTCTTCTGAGCTGTCCACACCATAACCTACCTGTTTCAACTTCCTCCACGAGTGCAGTATCTGTCTACTTCACTGCACCCACGCGACATCCTCATTCTCTGCCACTAATAAAGCTGGTCTGACCCACGGCACTAACTAACAACCGCCGGTAGATGGGGAGCATAGACAAGGACGGGGATGTAGAGGAGGACATTGAAAGAAGTTGAAAGATTGAAGTAGTTGCCAGATCGGGGAAACAATGTGAGATGGAATTCAAAGGAGAGAAAGGAAAGGGGGCAGTGGGATAAACAAAACATATATATGACGCCATGGCACTATAGCAATGTAATGTGTTGTTTGGTGGGGTTTTGGGGGTGAGTTTTTTTCATATTTACTTTGTGTGTGTATATTGTTTTTGATTTTTGTTTTTTTAGGGGGAGAGGAGGGTTGGGGTGGAGATTTGTGTTCTGTTAATCATAAATAGCTGTTGACACATTGTTGTATTTTTTGTGCATTTCAGTCAAAATATTTCAGTATTTTTAAAGATCAAGACAGCAGTTGACTATTGATTCCATCGACTCAGTTGTCTAATTCATCAATGTGACGATTGTTCCGAATGTGTAATCCCTACCTTAACTATGTACAGTATTGTTATACACAACAACACAATAATTGAGTTTTTCAATTCATCAACTTGCCGATTCTAGGCTGATTGGCATTGACTATGGACAAATCCATACTGTTAGGCAACTCTTCTTTACGACGCAGTCAAGGCATACGGATTGCAGCTGGTAGATAGATGGTAGAAATGGACTTTCCCATAGAGATACCACGACATTATTCCGTCCAAAGAGGTAGAGCAATGCATATAATACCAACTGTTTTCGCGATGCGAGTAGACATGTCTACGTGCGCTCTCGACGGCTCAGGGACGGGGGGGGGGGGGGGGGGGGGGGGACAAAGCTGGCGGCTCAACCGCCAGCGGCGGTCCCTTCTGCGTCGCCGCCCCTACCGAGTTCGCCGGAGAGGACGCGACCGCCATTGGCGCCTGCATCCCCGGATCAGCCGTATTCGAGCCTGGACATCGCGATGTGCCAGCCTCCAAGGGCGGTACCACCGACCTCCACTCCACGGACGCCGACTCCGGTGCAGCGGTCAATTATACCGACCGCTCCCGTTGAGTCGGCGCAGGGACATGTTGTTGTTGCGGCGGCGAAGCGGAAGGTGACATCACCAACCACGCAACCAGCCAAGACCAAGCCTCCGCCGGTAACCCCGCCCCCTGACGACGCCGAATGGGTCCTTGCCATCAACGGACTTCGACGCCAACTGCACCAGTATATGCTGGGGGACAACGCGGGATCCACAACGACTTCGGGGAGGATACCTGAACGCGGACTGGAGACCACTGGATGACGGCAGCAGCTACGAGCTACACAACAAGGTCTTTAGTGGAATACGTGGAGTAGTCGTCACGCACCGGAGAGACCAGACCTACAGACAGTGCATCTTGTTCGCCAAGATCGGCACCAGATCCATACACAAGATGATCAGTGCAGTCTGCGGCCCCGGCTACTCCAGTGTAGTTCAGACACTACGTCAGCGAAAAGACCAACTGTCGACACTCCGGGAATCTCCAGCCTCCCCGAAGTAAAAACCAACCTAACGGCCTTAACGAGGCCACTCACGTGGACATATATATCGGACTTTAAACTTTTAGACCTTCGTTCAAACGTTTATGTCGAAATTACTTCTTTTTTTTAAATATTAAATAGTCCGATCCTCTCTTCTTTCTCTTATTTATTTTTGGACTGTCCTTCTAAAATGCTCCAAATTATATAAATATTCGACCGAGCAGTCAATTCTTTTTATTTTTGGCTTGTAATTTTATTTTATTTTTTTAAATTCTATTAACTTTTTTTACTAATTGCTATTTTCAAAATTCTGCCCATTTTCAACTCTACCCCAATCTTATCTAATTTCTTTTTGACCACCCGATCTAATCTAGAGACCAAATTTAATGAGTAGAATTTTCTTTATTAATTATATTAGAGATGCGCATCAAAATCTTAAAGGCTCACTATTTAATTTTTGGATGTAAATTTCAAAATTGTTCGCTTAATTTTTTTCTGTCCCGGGACAAGCCCCTGGCTATCCAGAGACAGGCCCCGGGACGGACATGCTCGAAACTCTAGTGGCATATGAGCATGTAAAATTATTCGCACTCGCACTCGCATATAATACTAGAAAACGCGTTCTTAAATCTTAATGCGAATCATTGTTTATACGGCGATATCATAATCTGTTTTGCTTTAACCGGTTTATTTTATATTATTGTTGGAGTCATGAATATCAGTTATATAATCCAAAATGTATTCCCTAGACATCTTCCTGTCTCGAGTCAGACCACCGATCTTATCGGAGGCCGGACTCGGGGTAGGCGAGCTCGAAACCATAGAGGTATATGAGCACGTTAAAACCGTATCTAAGTCCAAGCTTAGACATTTTCCACACAAGCTACAATATAGTGAATCTGAAAACTACACAATGAGAAAGAGAAAGAGAATGCAAGATTAAGAAATATATAGGTAGGGAGAGAGACACGCATGCACGCACACGCACACACACACACGAACACATCATATATATCATCCATTAAAGTCCTTTGTAGGAGATATCGCTGGCACTATAATTTGCGATATCTTCTGCGATATTCTCCTTGGGAGATATCGAATCTTATAATATTAATTGGTCAAATTTTAATTACTGCATTCTATTTAAGTCAATTATCAGGAACTACTTTTTGGTTTCATCTCACCTAAAAGGTGGCTGCCATTCAAGTATTTGAAGCTGATGATAATGTAAACATTGACAGATCAGGGTTTGCAACTGTTTTAAATTGTATAGATAATGGAATGTACGCTGTACAACTTGATGGAACTGACCACATCTTTCATGTGCAAGGCCACAGATTAAGGTTAGCTCAGCCTCCACAGTCACTGACAGTAGGCAGTCATCAGATGAACAACAAAACAAAAATGCAATGAGAAAAACGTTAGGAGACATAAAAACATTTCAACAATATATCTGCAAACGCAAAATTAAACCTGAAATATACATGATAACCCACCTAAAGAGCTGACTATTTTGGCGTATAAATTCTTTCTGGCCATACGCAAAAACAACGGAGATTAATTCGAACCGAATGCAATAAGATATTATTTTTCAGTTCCATAGACAGACAGCTACTAAGACACAATTGCGGATATTCACTCAACCGTAGTATTGAATTAGCAAAGCTCGACAAGTATTGACGGCAAAACAAGTAGAGCTTAAACAAAATGGAAATGGAAATTTACCAAACCGATCGCAGACGGTATCGGTTTCCGAAGTCGACACATTGTATGACGCTGACCAACTCGGTTCTTCTACGCCTGACGCTATTGTGAATACATTGCGGTTTAACAATACGGTCCATTTTGGTTTGAGGGTTCACATGAACACAGAAACATGGGCTGGGGAGACATTTGAATTAAAAAGAGATACCAATGGCATGGAGTATCCTGAATTTAACGAGCGGCAAAGCAAAACTCACACCGGGATAAATCCACATGTCACTCCAAAAATGTGGACAACGCCTATAAATCTCGCACGTTGTCCTGTTGCAGTATACAAACTGTACAAGTCTTTACGACCAGATAATTATTGTTCCCCTGAAACTCCATTCTATCTGTCTTGTGCAACAATAAAACAATCCTTTACCGGGTACACAGTGGTTTAAACGTAGTTCGGTTGGCGTACACAAACTTGAGTCGATCATGAAGCGTATGACAGTGGCGGCACACTTGTCTTCCCACAAAAAACTCACTAATCATAGTGCCTCGCAAACACCTTGTTCAGACACTAATAGATTCCAATATTCCATACAGAAATACAACAAATCAGCGGTCACAAAAAATATTAGCAGTATTATACAACTACTCTCACATAAATGAGGATCAGTACCAACAAATATCGTCCATATTATCTGGGTCACAGCCATTACAGCGAGCCACGTGCCAAGCCCCTACACTGCTGTGTCAAAATTGGAATGAGTTGCGTCTATCGGTATTTTCACAAACTTTCTCGTTGATAAAAGAATAAAAATCCTCGGCAAGTCTCGGATTTGATACATTTATCAACTCGTGCTGATAAATTATGATATCACAAGACACCCGGGGAGTATCCTCTATATAGCTAGCATATCAAGTGTAATAAAAAATATGTGATATTTTGTCAAATCACATACTTTCAGATATGTAAATTAAAGGGACATTCCCGACTTTGCTGAAATTTTAAAGATGTTATTGACTAACAGATACTTTTTAACGATTGTAATTACATATCAAACATATTTTTCTGTGTAAAATATTAGTGGCTGTATATTAAACGTGTTTCTGATCGTTCTAATATTTGTACTAGGTTAAATTTCATCTTATTTCCTAAAATATAGTTTTTTGTCGTACGTACGGAATTATTTGAAGACAAAATCCAGTTTGGGCTTCTTACAAATATTAAGACGACCAGAAACACACTGAATATACAGACACTGATATTCTAAACAAGAAAATATATTTAATATGCAAGTTTGATCGTATAAATATTTTATTAGTCGGAAACATCTTATAATGCAGCAACAGTCGTAAAAAAAAAAACCCATGTCAATAGCAACTTTACATTGAAAGTTGTTCGGCGTTCTGAACCCACCCTCCCAAAATAACTCCCTACCCCCCCCCCCCCCCCAAAAAAAAAACACCAAAAAAACACACACAAAAAACAAAAAAAACAACAACAACAACACAACAACACTCGAAATGCACTAATTTATTTTTATGTAATGCCGTTGACACACCAAACTTCAAAATGGATCAATCCGTTTTCATCCAGATAGGACAGTTTCAATCCGTGCTGGTCTAAAGTCACATACGTATGTGGATTGAGCAGCACGCGTATGGGTCAGTACGGTTTTGGATTCTGGTGTGTCAACGGAACATTGGCGAAAACGGTTCAGTTCGGGTCGTTTAGATCACATGGTACAAGTCATGTGACATTTCATTTGCAAAATGAAGGCGGTCTGTGATGTGGAAAATGACTATTTGTTTTTATATAATAATGCCACAAGGTAGCGATACATCGAGCGCATAAAAGCACATTAGAAAACATGCTTGTACGCGACGACAAAGGCTGTTCATAATGATGGAACTGTTATCGATACGCTTGATTTGGATCATGCCTCGTCACTCATTATGTTTTTTGAGCGAGAAGGAACTCCCCAGTGTCGACTTTCGTGTCCTTAAGCTTTTACGCAATATGAAGCCGGATCATCCCTTAATTGGAATGGTGATACGAAAGTCTGTCGTTTTGTCCATGGCCAATAAATATATTGTATGATTTGTGGGTACATGATCGGTAACTATTGTTCGACCACGTGTTACAATTGAAGCAATTTAATTGGAATAGATTATATAGTGTATAATAATGACTTATTCTAAATTTTAATTTTATCTCTCTGTGATATTTGTATTTTTGCACAGTTCTTTACTTATTCATTCCATTTGAATACAATAAAAATACAGTGATTTTCAAAGCAACACTGATAATTATATAAAGAGAGAAAGAGTTGTTACCTTTGTGTAGTCTTTTCTGGATAGTACGATATTTTCCAAGTGGTACTGCTACTTTTAAAGATAATTGGTGTTACAAAGGCGTGATACGTGAGTGCGAAGCGGATATATAATAAGTAGTTATTACACATAATAAGTGTTAGGTCCTGTTCGGTCGTAACATCTGCCTCCAGACAAGTTCATCATCCAATATACAGGTTGATACGTACGAGACAATGTGTGAAACCAAAACAAACAGACAAGATATTTTAGGATGAATGAGTGAACAAATGAATGAATAAATTAAAAAAAAAAAACAAGAGAGAGAGAGATAGAGACAATAAGACAGAGAGAGAGAGAGAAAGAGAGGAAAATTGAGAGAGAGAGAGAGAGAGAGAGAGAGAGAGAGAGAGAGAGAGAGAGAGAGAGAGAGAGAGAGAGAGAGAGAGAGAGAGAGAGAGAGAGAGAGAGAGAGAGAGAGAGGAGGGAGGGAGATACAGACAAT
>NW_024535572.1:0-12888 GCF_016097555.1 Gigantopelta aegis
TCCTCACCCTTAATGTTCCCTACTGAGATGAAAATGAATCTTTAGTGCTCCCTTCTCCAAAATTTGAAGAATCCAAATAAGGAATTGTGCAGCCAGCCCCTTAATTAAGTACTTTCGTTTCTTAGTCTTCCTTTCACTGCATTTGCCTTATTTGGCAATTAACAGTGTGAGAGCATTGAAAGTTTGGGGCAAAGTAAGAAATAAGAAAGAAAGAGAAAAAAATCAAGACTGCTGAAGAAAAATTAAGGCAAACAACAGCTAAAACTTAAGTTCTTGTAATAAAAGCAACCTTATTTTTACAACTACAAACAAAAAGTAACCAAGGGTAAGTTTTATTTATTGAGTAAAATTTAATTAACTAAAGGTTTGTACGCACTAAAAGGTACAGATGATCTAAAGTAAATTATTGACTTTCCAAAATTATTTTTTTACAATTTTTTAAATATAACTAGGAACTAAAACATAGTACATTAGTTGTGATAGAAAAATGAATGCCCTGAGATTATTGTCATGTGATATTGATGGTAACTTATCATAATTTTTCAGAAATTATGATGTTATATATACTTAGTAATATGGAAAAGTGGCAGTTATGTATTGCATATTAATGGCAATCATATTTATCTATCAATGGTTCACACTAAGTTTTTCATCATTTTTGCACAAATCTCATATCATTGACTTTTATCAAATCACCTTAAGTAGTTATTTTCTTATAACAATGCTCACAATTATTATCCACATGTATGGACTGAAACACAGTTCAAGTATTATATTATAATACTTGAACTGTGTTCAGTTCTATTGGAAAACAGCTGGCAAAATATAAGAAAAGTAAAATATTTGTTGCATTTGTTAGTGTATGTTGCTAGGTAAGAGTTTATGTAAAAAGCTGCTTAAAGTTAGCAACTAATTCTAGTTTAGTAAGCCCTAGGGACTAACCTCTAATACAATTTTAGACTAACTTAATTGAAAAGGATATAATTGTAAACAACCTATACATGTATAATATGTACTTTATACTTTCCATGGAGGAAGGGAATGCCACATGAGACAATGTTAACTTCAGTTATATTCCTGTCCCCAATGATCATATTGAAGGGATATGTATATAATATTTACAGGGTGGGCTATAATGTATTATCAACTTATATAGTCATTATAATATAAAGTTATTACATTGATATAACTGCCTGTACTATATGTTTAGATTGAGTATTATATTATCAAATGTACACCAACTGGTGTAATGTGTAGTCAGAAATTGAACTGCTTTTGATGTTGTTTGGGGTCACTCTACTATGGTCCTTTACAATAGGCCTTGTCATAACATTTAAATCACATTAAAACCACAATATTATAAGAGTTAATATATTCCTATTATATATTGTTATTAATAATTAAAAAAAAAATATTACTTTCCCTCCAAAATAAGTTATAGCTAAAACAGATGATAGAGAGGCAATCATTTTTAAACAGAATAGTAAGTGCCCCATTAGAAGTTAATGGAGGTCACAAACTTATTATTCACTGTCACAATATGTCCAATATATGGACAAATACATTGGAAACTTTCAGTTAGTTATAAGTTAATGGTTACTTGTACATTTTACTGTACACATAGTACTAGTAATATGGTTAAGTAGTATAATGGATGATTGTTATAATAAGAAAGAGGAGTTGCAGAAGCCAGTGTGAAGAAATGATCTTTCGTTTAGTTTTATACTACAGAGAAGACTTGGTGCAGCAATGAATATGCATAGTTCCACTTTATATTCTTATTCTTTTTGATACAGTACAATTTGATTAGGTATGCTTTGATATGAGAAATAGCAGCTGCAATATTAATTTATATTACAGTTCTTGATTAAACTGTGTGGTAGCTTATTGGGTGGGGTATATACACAGGTACGGTGCCTATATTAGATATACATTACTGTCTCATAAATGATGTCCTCAGACCTGGGATGAGCTACAGACTTTTAATACTGGTGGTAAGGGTCTCAACTTTATATACTTTCATGATGTTTGATGACCCCCCACAAATAAAATTAACTTCTTCAGAAAGTGCCTGACAATAGCTGACCTGGCTAAGATGTTCACACATAACAAAAAAAATATATATTATATATGTTACTATTTGTTAGAAGTAAATTATATTATTATCATCCTATTATGGGTACATGGGTCATATACTAAGAAGAAGTAAGTGTTATATCTACTAAATAATAAATAATAATCTATAATATATAGACTATACCATCTAATATTAGGTATTAACTGATGATGAGTTATCCTATATCACTATATTTTTTTTAAACTTTAAAAAGAATCCTTTGGTGATATATAGCTCCAGCATAATTTTTTCAGATTTTTTCTGGCTACCATTAGCTAGAAAAAATAGTTGTTTCCAGCTATTTTTCAATAGCTACAAACGTTTCCTGTTGAGGTTGAAATTGGTGTGGGGCCGTTATGTGATGTCTCAAAGGGAGAGATTTCTGGCTAATCCATGCTCATCTATACAAGTATAGACCTTTTACACAGCAAGGTGTGAACATGCTTTGCTGACAAAACACCTTCTCTATGCAAGGATTTTGACACGTCTGTTCCAGAATACCAGACATCATCTTTAGAGGCCTACCCAGTGTGGTATCCACTTCACACCAAGTCAAATGCCTTTTCTTATCCAGGGATGCATTGCAGGTTGTATTAATTTGTGAATTAAGGTTTCTGTTTTTGCCTACTACAAAGTTATTTTTGTAAGAATAATTGTTATTGCCTCCCATTATACAATTTTGCAGGTTGGAGTTGGCATCACTACACTTTAATGAAAAATCTAATCGTGATCAGGCAGTAACCAAACAGGCAAGGAACAGTTTGACATTGTGTTTTCCAAATACAAGAAAGGGGGGTACAGTGTTCGCAAATGACTGTAGACCAAACATATGGTAAGACACAGCTAACTAAATACCAATAGTCTTTTGTTCCTTGTCAATAGCCAAAGGTGTTAATTGTCACTATAATTCCACTGCGGATATGTTAACAATGTATTGAGAAGACATTTGAACTCTGATATATAGCAGTAGAGGGATGCAAGTGTACATGGATGAGGAGCTAGCACCATTAAGTAGTCAATACACAAGGCCAGACAAGGACACTGCCATTTCAAACAAAGTCATAAGAGTAGATTTAGATTGTATAATAATAACTATTGTATGCATAACAAACAAACTTCACAACTGTGGATATTTGAAACCTGCGTAGTTACTAAAATCAGATGGAAAATGTGTTCCTAATCTTCTTTACTGCACACTTGGGTAAAAGTACTCTTACTTTTCCCGAGCCATCCCCAGCACCACCAACTGGTTAGCTGGCAGTATGCAATATAGCAATATAGCAGGTAACATCTGCGGAAATAAGAATGCAACCGTGAAGCGATGTATAATAATATTGATGTGTGGGCAAACTTACTCATGAACAGATTTTCTCCAGTGTCCCCATAACAACTCCTGTAACTAAAATAGGCTGTACCCTGTACGCACCCATAGATTTAAGCACACAGATTGAAAACCTTCATGGTCTGTGATACAGTGTATCTATTTGCTACTCTCTTCATCTTGTCTTTTACATGTCTAATTTCACAGCAACACACACATTCACGACCTGTTGCCATCACTTCACATTGTCCACCATTGACAGCTACAAAAAGCAGAACAGTACTATAAATAGGACTATACTTCTATATTTGAAAGACATTACCAGTCTGTATTGTCAAGCCTGGAGAATTTACTTTCATATTCCACTGGAGAGTGGATGGAAGTATTCACCACTTGCAAAACTGTATGGTTCTATGATTTCTGAGCATGTATCTTCATGACTGCTCTCTATAGGATCTGACGATTTTCTCCCTCAAACTGGAAAGGAGCAAGACAGTCTTATTTCACTAGCTGACCATACTGTCAGATCATGGGTGCCAGAAGAACTGATCGAGTTGTCACTTCTTTCCATTGCAACGCTTTATTTCTCTCACCTTTGATGACATCACATAACGGCCCCACCCGATTTCAACCCTCAACAGAAAGTGCTTTTACATCCTGGAAAATAGCTGGAAACAATATTTTTCTAGCTAATGGTAGCCAGAAAAAATCTGGAAAAAATATTCTTGAGCTATATACCACCTAATGATTATTTTTAAGTAAACAAAAAAATTAGTGATTTTCATGATACTCCCCTCCCTTTTAAGTTGGAATGCCCCGGTATTAGATTTTGGATGTTCCATTCAATCATTTTTTTAAAAATTACAACAAGTTGCTTATGTACGTACTTTCTTCATGATCACAGCTGCTCAAACACTCTATCTTGGTCAATACAGTTCTCTTGCGCTAGCTGGATCTAACAAAGTTATTATCTTAACAAGTTACTGAACCTTTTCAAACGGTAGCATCTAAACTGGAACACGTTGGGGTTGATACTGGCTCTGAATACTGATTTATATACCATAGTTAGTTTTACAAAGCCACAATACAGAACTACAAGAACATATATATATTTCACCTGATTTCTCATATGTTTAGGTAATGTCAAGCTCTTTTGAGAAAGATGAACAACTATTGAATAAACATAGGAGATGAGAATTAAATGAGTTCTGACTTAGCTATAATAGTATCAGTGTAGTTGTAATTTTAACTCTAATTTCCAATTGAGCAGTAATCCTTTATTTTTTGGCCTAATGTAGCTTCCAGGTGGTCCTACGATTGAGTTGAATTGGTATTGTTATTTTTGCATTATTGTAGTAACATATTATCAGCAATGAATAAATCAACCTATAATGCCAAAATTTATATGTATTACCAACCATGTATATTTTACTCTAAACTCTACAAGGCTGAATATGAACAAATCAAAGCTTTAGCATGTCTGTAACTCAAGAAGACAATTCTTTAGCAACACCGCCCGTTTCTATAACTCTTTAGTCTTTCTTTATGTAACACTGATTGGTTGATTTAAGCAATACACAGTTGTACGGATTGCATTTGGGAAATATTTTTATTCAAAAAATGTAAAACATCATACTGTTTTGATTACTAATGTACTGACTGTTTTATTAGCTAATGTTTTGCTACATACAACCTGTATAATTATTAAATCATAAACCATACATTTACTAAAAATAGTAAAACAAATGTTGCATGTTACTATATTTAGGGTTAGGACGGTTTTAGGTACTCGAAGGTATAGGAAAATGGGGGGAGGCTCCATTGAGGGGGGGGGGGGGGGGGGGGGATGATGATGTAACTTCAATTGTGTTTATATCCAGATCTAATCTATAAACCTCTCATTGTTAGTCTTGAGTTTTAGACCTGTTTCAAGTACTTTCACTATTGAGCTTATTACGAGTAGTAACAAAACAGATTGCATATTTCTCTTTAATATTTCTATTTTACGTGATATAAACTGTTGTAATTTATTATACAAACTATTTAACAATAACTGCCTTCATAGACATAGCATAAGATTGTGTAATCATAACAGGTGTTTACATTAATGATAAGAATACTACAGTTTGAATAAGGTTAATAACACTTGGATATATATGATGACATTCTAAGTAATAATTATGTTATACAGTTAAGTTGCAGCCAGACATACTTGCTTCCGGACAGGATGAATGAGGAGGAAGAGAGTGGAATAAGTTATTTTATATACTGTAGTTGTGACTTGTTTATCTCAACCAATAATCTACATGGGATATATTTTTGCATTCCATAGTAGTTATTTGTATATTACATACTGTAAGTATCATATTACATAATGTCTACATATTGATGTTACCCTTGGTGTGCTCTTCATTTTTGTGTAGTTAAATAAACACAAAACAACAAGCCAATGTGCTAATACAAACAACAACAAACTGATTTCATTAGTCTTCATATATCATACTGTTATCATCACACATGTATTATAAATCCTGGTACATGTGGTAGACAGTTGTATGTGCATGTACTAGAGTTACAAGAATAATAAAACTTGCTGGATTTATATTAATATTGTATTATTTATATTGATGTTGTGTTTGTGGATAACTCTTTTTATCGCTTAAATTATCATAGTTTTTAATCATTTTTCTATCTATGTCTAACTAGATAAAAGTCGACATTAATAATCAGCAACTTTTATTATTACCATGTTCATAATAGTACAGGTAAGGGAGAATATTAATTATCAAGGGTTTAAGTGAATAAACTAACAAATATATGAAATTTATAAAGTAGGTACCATAAAAAGAAATACAGTTGTACATAATGTGTTTCCTAAGATATGTAAAATTAATTAAGGAAACATGCATTATATCATGACCATTTACTGTGTATGTATATTTTAGAGAGATTTCTTACTACCAACCCCCCCCCCCCCCTCAAACGATATCTACACAGGACATAAACTAGAAGATAATTAAATTTGTTTTAATATTGTTGTCATAGTGGCTTACTTTAGCACTTCTTGGAAGACAATAGTTTATCAATAGCAACATTATAATAGTTAAAATCAACAAAGCCACATATTTGTTTACATCAAAGAATGTTCTTGCAGTTGTTTGCGAGAAATTCCTCTCCAAATTAACACACATCTCATGTACTTTAAGTAGAGTACCCCAAGTAATGGTTTGTCTCATGAGATTCTGTTCCCATTCATAGAACAAGTTACCAGGCAACGATCAGGATATCATTGGAATTTCTCTCGTATTTCTTCCAAGTTGGTTCTCCACTCATTCCAAGTCCAATACCATACGGAAACCATTTATGTGCCACTTTTGATGTTAAGCAACCTTTGAGTTCTTTTTGAGTAGGACATTTGTTACTTTTCACTGAAAAGGTGACATAATTAATAGACAATTAGTTATTTTTTCTCTACTGCAAGATTCAAAATCAACTTCAGAATATTTAACCTCAGATTGTACTTCAATGGCTGCTTTAACTCCATTGCTATTGTGATATCAGCATAATGAGATGACTATATAGTCACAATAATAATTATTATAAATGTAATTATGATATACCTGTTGAGTATCATCTTGTCCTGTTGTTGGTGTTTTAGACCCTCTTTTGTATATCCTTAACAGAAATCATAACATATATTAACTATTATAATCAAGCTACCTCATTGTTAATCATTTCATAATTGTCTCCTGAATTTGTGGAATTGTGGAAATCATTATATAGAGTGTGTAGTACTATCGATGCGGTTTCTGTGCACACTGTTATATTTCCTCTGAAGTGATATCTATATTATCAACTACTATATCTGTTAGCTTACTATTCTTCTTTTTTACACAAAGTAATAATATCACTGATAACATACCAATAACAGCCATAATAAATATTGTCATAATAAATCCTGCAGCGATTCCTATGGCTTGGCCAATTGTAAGTTTGTTTTCTTTAGTAGGATGGATTACTTCACATAACTAAAACAGTACTAGTGAAGTATTTGCTATCTATAAGACTTGCCAAACTAATAGACAATAGTGACCTGAGATGGTCCTTATATCATACTAGAGACGTATCTATACTACTTGCCACTAACTAGACGCTGCATTAAACTGAAGAGGTACTATTTTTTTTTTTTTTTTTTTTTTTTTTTTTTTTTTTTTTTTTTTTTTTTTTTTTTTTTTTTTTTTTTGTTTTTAGATATCATACTAGATGAAGTTTCTCATAGGTACACTATCAGTGATACTAATATTAGTTAATATGACAGGCTGGATTAGAACATTATCACTGAGCGTTAGGTAGTGCTGCCATCACTCATGCATATAATGTCCAATTATTAGCAGGTATACCACTGAAACATTTAGTAAAGATAATTTGATTATTACGTGAGAGATCTTCATTATCAAAAAGATGAAGTCTATGATCACACTGTAGATGTAGATGTACTTCATTTATTGTACTTCCATTAACCAAGATAAACTGAAGACATAATAATCATATGATATGCAGTAGTATTGATATAACTGTGTAGATCATGACTACCTTGTTATCAAAGATAGTAATGAATATGTAACACACACAATATACTTACTGGTAACTACTGGAGTAGTTTGAAATATCTGTCCACTCTTAATATTGGGCAAGTATACCAATGTATTGAACTTTCCCCTAGGAGGGAGAGGTCTATCTTTGAGACAATGGTCTTACTTCCCATTAGAGTCAGTGATAATAGTAACATTACTATTATTATAAAATCAGGAAAAGTCTTTAAGTTACAACTCATCACTGTTGTATTCATAATAGGCTGAGTACAGAGATTGAGTGGACTGTAAGAACAAGTCATGTGGATATATTAAGAGATCAATGTGATACTTATGGTCTCTATTTCAAAGTGATAGGTCCAGTCATCATTTTGACGATAAGTCATGTGTATATTTATAATAAGTTTTGATTATCAGGTCTGTGAGAGGAAGGAACACAATTTTATATTTTAGTAAACCAGTGATGTAACACATAATATACGACGTTCCAAATATATTATGGCCATACCATAGCCATACATAGTACATTACTTTATAATGTAGATCTAATTGAGTATGAAATATTTTAAGCAACAAGAACAACAATGTTAGCATTTATTACTATATATGTGTTTACTTATCCATAGTGATTTTGGATCATAAAATTTTTACAAACTATTTTTTTGACTATACTATATATTTTACATATTAACTGCATGATTACATATCAGAACTCAAATTTTAAAATTAAGATAAAAATTTAAATTAATTGCTTACCTGTTTTAAAAAAACATTGTAGTGTTACTTTTCCATATTCCAGTTCCCTGCTCCATTCATTGTAGTAATATTAAGTCTATATTCTCCATTAGTAGGTTATTAGGACAATAAGTGTAGTTAGTAGTATAGAATTACTTCTGATGCACACACTTCTTCTCCTACACTTAATGTCACTTGATACCACACACTTAACTGTCCTAATGTGAAAGAAGGAGACCAGGAGAAGACAATACAACAATGATCTAACTGATATCCTTGGAGATTAGAGGACCAGCTTGGGAGGACCTGATTTAAGGAGATATTTAATATTTCATTAATTATACTAACTTGAGCATAAACATTAGCTAATGAAGTTACCATTGGTGTGTTAACACTATGATCAGCTCTACATCCAACCTAGTACCATTTTGAGTGTACTAGTTACAATAAAGGTTGTTGAAACTTTTATACACCATTAGTTAGATTACTCTTCTTCAATGTTGGAGGTTATAGATCCACCACTAAAGATGTAGTTAAAAGAGAGAGTATAGTCCAGTTAAGTTAGTAGCACACTCAAATGTCACAATTTATGATTGAGGTAGGACATATTGTGTCTCTGGTACAATAGTGAAGATACGGGAATCTATTAAAACAAATTAATTAATTAATCTAATAGACCAAAACCAATCCATGTAGACTTGGGTGTACAGTAATACAGTTAACACAAAAGTTGTGTCAATAATTGACTGATATAAATATTTAATGTGGGTATTATAAAAATATTCATGATCTCCAACTATTATAGTAATGTATCTATTATAATTGGTTGATAAACAAACAGATTTAGCCAAAAAATATTATTCTAATACTGTACTACCAATACATATATAACCTCTAACCTAACTAATCCTAAGATGTATATTTTCATCAATTTACGTGTTATTGTCGTGTAATAATTTATATTTACTTAGTTTTTTGTTTACACTTTACCTGCAACAGCAGAATGATTTTATAAAAATAAGAATAGCATCAACAGTCTTGTTTTACTATTTTATATTGTATATAAACGTAATCTCTCACTTAGGAGAAAACTTACTCGTCATCTCGATAAAATAAAAGACGCTGCTGTCACACAACAAGTGTTATGTGCATACGCCTATTTTGATAAAAATGCTAGACCCCTTAGGAAGGGGTACTGGCTTCGCTTGACTGTATTCTGTAAACTGCCTACTACTGTAGTATACAAAATTAAGTGTATTATATTATATGTATTGTAATATTGTACATTGGATATCATTATCATAGTTACCATACAAATACCAAAGAATATGTAGTAATAACAAGAATTATGAAATCTTATTATAACAATTTCTTGGAAATGTTATCACTTTGCTGCAGATATTTTAATAATAAATAATTATAAATTTCTTTTTAGCATTATAAATTATTAATATTAACTCACACTGTTTGCCAAGTAGTGCCAAATCACAACATTTCGTCAGATATTGAGTAGCAGGTGGATAGTTTTTAATACTGTGGTATATCGATTACTGTTTTTATACACAAACTAATATGTCTTTAATGGCCAGATTAAAGTGAGCTTTGCTATACAAAATCACAAAAAAGTTAATTAATTAGTTTCATTTATAATTATGAAATAAACTATATTACCATCTCCTGTTAATCCACTAACACGATACTGTCCCTCATTCAAGTTATATCTCAATATGAAATGTTGATATGATCACTAATACACTACCTACTACTGAACTAGAGATTAGCACATGTGCTGCATATGGTGTGATATAGTATTATGCTTAGATAAGAGGACCAGGAGCGAAGGCGACGTGAAGGAGCGTCCAACTCCTTAACTAACTGTTGTCGAATCAAGGCTAAGACTTGCTGTCCATATAGGACATAACTGCTAAGTGTTTTGCATTTATAATAGCTTCCCCCGTGGGCTGTAACCTCTTAGTTCGGAGTGCTTAAATAGATAAATTTAAGATAGAGTAATAGCTGAGACAGAGCCACTCCTGTCTAATCTAGAGATCTCCATCGTATATTCCGACACGACAAAATATGCTGATGTTCTGTGTGGACACTGTCACAAGTCACACCAAAGTGCCTATTTCCTTGTACACACCAACAAGGACACGACCAAAACATCCGTTACTCTTTAATAGACGCAAAAAGCTGGTAGAAAGTTCTCTGTAAGAACTCCAGCAACTTTCTACCTGAGATTAGTTTTTCATGTAGTTCCAGTAAACTAGGTCTGTATTGACTAAAGAATATATGTTTTCAACTGTTTCCACCTCAATTAATGACCAAAGCCTCCATAACCTTCAAGTCCAATTCTTTTAGACGTTTCTCATGTACATAACTTCTTTCTTTTCTTGTATTTCCTATATGGAATAATCCCTGACCGTGTTTCGAAATATGAATGACCTGGATCTCCTTCGAGTTGTCGAAGCACGCTCATGCACTCTAAGTCCACTGAAACTATGTAATCCAAAGTAGCACCATATAATTGGATATCAGTCCAAGTAGATGCCATATTTAGAGTCTTTTTGTCATTGTACAGCACTAATATATATCATGTTTTAGTGATAGCAGTACGTACATAGCAATAATAAAATGTCAATAGCCATAGTGTAGTTGGGTAACGTAGCTGCCATTTTTAGAGTAAACAGTTCAAACTGCACTTTGGATTCAATATTTAGTTTTTTTTGTCTAGAAAAAAGCATTCCTATTAAAGAAATAATGCTATTATATATTGCTTAGTATGTAAACCAAAAATACAATTAGATTTCTAGATAAAGCTAATTGAGGCAGACAACAGACTATTTATAAGCATATTTATCAGGTAATAACCAACATTTTTATTTTACTGAATGGTTTACTGGAATTATTTTGTTATGAGGCCGAGAGGAGCTACAATAAAAGACGCCTCCCCACTACTACTACCCAATTTTTTATTGACGATTATGAACATGAAATTGATAATGACAATGATTCTTGTTCTAATTTATCATAATGAGACCTAATGATTTGAAAAATACAAAAAATGATATAACAATAAACAATTTTAACAAAATTGGTTAGTACATCATCTCAAATTTGATAATTTTAATGATGAATTTTCAATTTACTTTCAATTAGATCATTTTTCAAATTTTGTATATGTATCTATATAGTACTCAACAACACCCACACTTATAGTAATTATAACATGTGCGTCAGTTACTTTACTCAGAAACAAAAAACTATCTAACATTTGCACTTACAATTACTTTATACCAAAAAATATAATATATAATATATAAAAACCAGAAAGATGACTATATTTATTACAGGACATTTGATGTGTTTATACCTTGTCGGCTTACCAAGTTAGACTAGTAACACTTATTTTGACATATTTCATTTTCACAGTTATTATTGACAGCAAAACGACTTAACTTGAAATGGACCAATTACTTTTTTATAACAAGTGATTTAATTTTTCATCAGATGTTTGTGAGTTTTGCCACATATCCAATCAGCTAAATCATCCTTAATACATGGTACATGTAAATGTATATAGTACTCAACAACACCCACACATAGAGTAATTTATGACATAAGGTCGCTGTTCAGTTTTTTTATAACTATTAATAACATCATGTAGTTCATTTCTTTATAACCATCATTTTTTTTTTCTTTTTTTTTTTTTGTTCTAAGTTATGAAAAATAAAGAGGTACTTCTACATCATAACACATTTAAAAAATAAAAAAATATATACTGGGATTACAATATGGGGTGACAAAAGTAAGTGAACAATGTATAGAGGTTTTGTTGGATCTAATCAATTCCATGTAACAATTCATTACATATAGATATCCCAATATTTAACAAAATCTCATTGTATTAAATTTATAATGAAGTGATGTCGTTTAAACTTTACCTTATTTAGTTACATAATTTTATGAATTGTCGCACTTGATGTTTGTCATTTTTAAATTGTTTTATTATTTATTACAATTTTTCAGTATACCCAAATCATGATGGGTTTGAATATATCATTAGACATCTTACTCAAGCAATGGACCCCTGGTACTAGCTCTATTATCCTTATTTATGACAG
>NW_024535573.1:0-10428 GCF_016097555.1 Gigantopelta aegis
ACGTAAATGGAATAGTTGTAATAATGCGAAGTCGGCATTCTTAGACTACAATTTTACAAGCTGAAATCTACAACAAGCAGTTCAAAGCAACATAAAGATTGCTATTTTAAAGAAATAATGAGGTCTATTTAAAAAAAGAAAATAGAAGAGTATTAATTGGCTCTCAAATTGTTATTAATGTCATAGGCCTCAGAAGTTGGGGTGGGTGTTTGCAGGGGGCACTGGCTTTCAACTCTGCATATCTCTCCCCCCCCCCCCCCCCCCCACACACACACTAAAAAATCAAAGTATTATATTAACTGCCCCTACCCCCATTGTTGTCTTTGATTTTAATCAGGGAATACAGTTTTGTTGTTCAGATGTATTCCAGTTTGTACATAATTAGCTGAAAAAGATGCATTTTCATATTCATATATAAATATTCTATACAGTACTGCACAAAATAGTTTTGGTGGAAGCATTTTCATTATGGCTAATAAAAATCCCATTTGGCTATTTATTTGGCTACAGGTATTTTTGATCCAGGGTGAGCCCTGCATTGATGTGGCTACTCAGCCTATCAAGGATATAAAGTCAAGACACCTAAATTAATGAACCAAAGGGGACAGTTTAAATTTGATGATCATGAACTGCAGAATGCAAAAGCGCTTTTCAAAAATGCATCATATATGTAGTTGCTTAAAATATTACTAGTAGGTACTGCAGGCTGCACACCGCCATTCCCTGTGTCATATTACTACCTGCAGCAACTTACTAGTAATATAATCCAGTTTAATAGGAAACTATTCTTTATTTAAATTATGATACAAAATATTTAAATGCCTTTCCAAATTTTAATTCAACGATTGTAAGTAGGCTTGGATTTGTAGTATTTATATTCTGGGTTTTTTTTAAGATGATGTTATTTGTATTACTAAATGTTAACAATTGAGCATATGTTGGTATACAGCAAACTGAGATGGGGCGCTCACTTAAGGATGGGTAAAACACAGAAGGGCAAACCCCACATTACCGGGTCCTTCTCCAAACTGCTCGATCTGTGATGTATCAAATTTTAACATAACTAAATGACTGGTAATTGATAAACATTAACTGACACATAAATAGAAAAGCTAAAGTTTGACACGATTCACACCTTTGAGAGCAAAAACAAACAGCGCTAACAATTATTACAAATGCTCTTTGAAGTTAACCAGACTGTGTCTGTAATTAAGTATTACGGTGCAAGGCTTTCCACCACAGACGAACAGCGACTACCAAACACAGGATCGTTTCGTTTCGCTTTATCAGAGATCTATTATTCTGTAATTATCACCTTAATCCTCGACAGCCAAGACCACCCAAGACTTGATTGACATGGTTGACAATACATTCGTCTTTAAAATATTATCGGCAATGACAGTTTGATCAATTCACACGCGTTGAGTTTTACAGGTGCATACTCTATTAAATCGAGAGATCGAGTTTTCGAAGTTTGAGTTTTTGAAGGTCGTTATTACTAGTTTGTATAGCAACTCAGTCGGGACCGTCACTTCAGATCGAGAGATTGAAGTATTTGAAAGATCGAAGGTGGAGTGATCTAAGTTTGACTGCATATGTGTGTGTGTGTGTGTGTACACTTTTTAACGATATATATATATATATATATATATATATATATATATATATATATATATATCTATATCTATATCTATATCTATATCTAATAATAATAATAATAATATATATATATAAAGTGCTCCTACTGGCAGTAGCTAGTGGACAACCCTCAGTGGTGTCGTGGTTAAGCCATTGGACATAAAGCTGGTAGGTACTAGGTTCGCAGCCTGTTACTGGCTCCCACCCAGAGCGAGCTATAATAAAGACTCCACTACACCCTCTTCTTTCTCACTAACCACTAAGAACTAGCAACTAACCCACTGTCTTGGACAGACAGCCCAGATATTTGAGGCGAGTGCCTAGGACAGTGTGCTTGAACCTTAATTGGATATAAGCACGAACATAAGTTGAAATGAATGAAATGTAGCTAGTGGGAATTTCCCTATAAACTCAATTGGTAGAGCGGTGGACTCTCGTACCGAGGGTCTCTGGTTTAAATCCCCTCAGTGGAAGTTGATTTTTCTGTTTCATAATGGTCAAACTGCTTTTTGTCTAATGCTGAATAATCATATGTATATTTGACTTGTTTTGACACAAATGACTGTATGCTTCATTGAAAATTATCATCCAGCTAGTGTAAGCTGACACACTGTTTTGAAAAGTGTTCTGAAATAATCTATAAATGTATTTATTGTTGACTTTTCAATGTAGTGTGTCTAATAATAATAAGGTAAATTGTTGTCTTGACCAAAAAAAGAAGAAAAAGGTTTCGATTTGTTTTGTTCTGGTGGTAAACAGGATGGACTGAGCTAAAAAAAATTCTCTATAGACTTGTTTATAAGGCCTTGTGTTTTAAACTGCTCGTCTAGTCCAAAATCATGTTAAAAAATTGCCAGCCTACAGGACCCTACAGACATCATGTTGTGGAGTGACATTTAATCCACATGTCAAATACATGTGAAAATCAATGTTTGTTACATTTCTTGTTAAGTTGACAACACAAATGAATACTATTAATTAGATGTCATGACTTTACCTGCATGTGTGAAACATGCAGTTGAAGTTCTGTAAACATAATGTTCAATCCTCTCTCAAACTTCTTATTTAAACAGAAAGTTTAACATGATGTTTACATGATGCGGGAATTCTATTTACGTGCCCCTATATCCAAAAGGTTCAGGCACGCCCATCCCAGGTCAGGGCTCTGACTTTGCCAGTGGACCTGGGACCTGTTTACATGATTGTATTTTTTTAAATATTGTAATTTATGTAGTGAAAGCTTTTTAAACAGGCTTAGCCTGTTGACCAATCCCAACTGTTAAATAATAACAGGGCTCACGCATGCAGGCGAAGTGAGCCAAAACTTCACCTAGCTTGACCAACTTGACTTCACTGTGCCAATAAACGTAAGTTAAAATCAGAGTCGCCTTTTAAAAATAGTGACCACATGCATTGTACACAATCACGGATAAATGACAAAGAACTTGAGGAACACCTATTCATAGATAATAATTAAGTGTCTGAGAGTTCAAAGAGACTCGGAAAGGCAGTCTAGCTCAGACACCTGTGTCTGTCACTAAAAGTGCAGCCTACATGTGCTACTGACTGTTAAAGTGTATAACTTTGATTCTATTGTCAGGTGTGTGTGCTGGAAATCGTATAAGGGTGGGGATCAAGAGTACTGTGAGTAAATTCTTAGGCAGATTTTGTCGGGCTCCACAAAGAAAATACATTTAAAAAAAAAAAAAAAAATTGTTTGGAGCAGCAAACCTCTATGTCAAAAAACTAATTTGGGGAGTGATTAATTAGTTTTACATAGACTATCTCATAATTAAATTAAACATATAAACAAAGATGTCGAAATTATCAAATACAGGCAAACCTTTCTAGTGGCCACCTGTAATCAGTGGTCTCCTGCTGTAAAGCGACCACTTTCTCTACCAAAACATTTTTAATGTAAATGCACTCGTAATAAACGGTCACCTGTCTAATGGACCCAGCACCACCTAAAGTGGATCCCATATCGCTAAAATGCATGTGTTAAGCAGCCACTGTAAATTCCATTATTTTTTTTTTTTTAAACAGCAATAAGGTGCAGCAAATAAGCAATCTTCACACCTTCAGATACTGGTACCCATTCATACCGACATGTCTGCTGTGTGTCAATTAAGAAATTGTGACCATCATGGAATGCATCTAACTGCTTCTGGGTAATCTATGTTTGACATTGGTAGATTAATCTATTAGGACAATACTCTGCATGGAGTAGTAATTAAATGAAAAGAGAAGACAAACTTGTGGGAGAATGAATTCCAAACGGTTAAATTAGTCCTTTTCAATTGCATTTCATTACTTTTGAAGACAGCAACATGTGGAAAGGTGATTTTGAGAAAACTTTATAGAGCACACATCCATTAATTAGCAATACAGATGGCAAAACAATTATACACTGTAAAAGTTGCACTTGCACAGTTTTCATCTGCCACTTGTCTTAAGTGGCCTTTTTGACTACTCCTTTGTTTGGTCGCTTAAGACAGGTTTCATTGTATTGGGTTAATATAACTTCTTTTTATGTACCATATTTAATTTTTTTAGATTAAAAATAAGTCTCCCTGCTGTTAAAAACTTCGCTCTCTCAAACGTTTAGGTAAAAGTGAATTCGCTCTATTTTTTGGACCTCGCATGAGGCCTGAATAATATACATGTAAATAAACATTTGTTTAAAGGAGAAAAATTCTCCGTTATTTTCTATTTCTATGAAATGCTTACGACAATAAACACTAGGTTAGACTTTAGTTAGCCCATCATTATAGCCAAATATAACAACTTACTGAGCCTGAAGGCGCAACGTAAAACCTTTCCGTGTCATAGATCATATCAGTCTGTGCCATATTTTTTAATTATGTCACAACCAACTGCGCATGCATATCATCAGCCTCTAAGCTCTTGAGTTGCCATAATATAGAGTAACTAGACCGCTGTCTCCATAATGCCCTAAGCCTGTGGGGCTGGTGGGTGGGGTGTTTATTGTCGTAAGTACATGTATTTCATAGAAATAGAAAACAAGGGAGAAATTTTCCCCTTTCTATTTCAATACTTAAGATAATAAACACTGGAGATTTTAACACACCTGTAGGATGGTGGGAGCCTAGGGTGTTAGAGTGGACTGTTAACAAAGATTCACTAGTTAATAAACAACCCTAAAAAGGGAGATCATATCGGAAACCCTAAAAATTATATTAACTAGGTAAAACCTAAAACCGAATGCAAGTGAGATAAATTAATTATGCTGTATAAATATATGTCTATATACATATATATATATCAAACTGCATTCATACGAATATGATATTTACAAAAATACTATTCTACATTGTTCAGCTATGATATGTGAAACAAAATAGACTGTAATCAGCAATGTGGTCGTAAAACATTCTATTCTAGTAAACAAAAGTGAAGCACTCTCCAATAAACAGGAATGACGAGCAAGGGATCTTTTATATGCACCATCCCACAGACAGGTTAGCACATACCACGGCCTTTGATGTACCAGTCGTGGTGCACTGGCTGTAGCCAGAAATAGCACAATGGGCCCACTGATGGGGATCAATCCCACACTGACCGCGCATCGAGCGAGTGCTTTACCACTGGGCTATGCCTCGCCCTTAGAGAGAGAGACAGCGATAGAGAGAGAGACATGTGTATGTGTGCGCTCAATCTAATTAAAATTAGCTCCACTATTACATGTGGATCTAACAGCAGCCAGTTGTAGCTCATGTCCACCAATCAAAACCTTACTTGCAGAATCATGCCAGTGATTTAAAAATAATTTGAAAACATTCCAAATTATCCTGAGGGTATACGACATGTTTCGTGTGAATTACGAATGCCTTAAAACATGTTTTATTTTATAAAATGGTGAACCATTGTTCGGTGTATGGACATACAAAAGCTGCAGTTAAAGGCAAAAGAAGTTAGCATTTTTGTCCAAAAGACAAACTGACATTGTTTGCATGGAAGCGGTTCTTAAACCGAACATGTGCATATTGGAAAGCACCGTCAAGATGGGATACGATTTGCAGTGACCACTTCACACCTGGGGATTACAACAATTATCTAAGATGGTCGATTTTAACTTTGGTTAAAGAACTTGTCTGTTCCAAGCCTGTAATTTCCAACATTTTTTTTTTAACATATATAAATGCATCGTGTTGAGGTGTATCTTTGTGCCAAATATGAACAATGTACACCTCAGCATTAACATTCGGGCTTTGTCTTTGTCTCCGGGCGACGTTCGGGCTCCGGGCTGCAAATAGGTTGACCGCATTTGGCTCGCCGGATCATCGTCGGTGTACTTCGGTTCAAACTGATAGGGAAGTACCCCTAACGGATTTTCTCCTTCTTCCTCACCAATCGAGGTAGCATTAGAATAAATAGACAAATGCGACAAGTCCAAAATGTCCAAACTAACGTCTGATAAGAATGAGCTATTTTCTGAAGAATCATTACATGCTGTCGCCATGCTTACCTACTAATGAATGAGTGGAATACACCGGATGCTACGTCACAGGTCAGATGCGGGTCAAATCGACTGGATCAGTGTTTTTTCCCCCGAGCGTTTTACAAAAACCTCATTTTATTAATAATTGGGGTGGTATTTTGTTTTTTTATGGTTAATAATGTAATCTTTATGTATTTTTTATATATACTGTGTATTAATAACGTGCGATGATTGTGGACCTTTAACAATTAAACATGTTCTAAATAAAAAAAATTGTAGTTCATTCACTTCATCAGTTCATTACGAATGTGACCTCTCTTGCTTACATTAGATTTGTGTACCTAAAGGCAGCTTTTGATATCATTGCTTTTCTTTCGTGACGTCATCAGTTTCCTCAGACTTTCACGTCTTGTATATTATATAGTTTGTGTCATGTAAGAAGTTTAAAGTTTAAGTTTCTAAACTATTTACACTATGGGTAATAAATACAATGACCCACTCGAAACTCGGAATTTCTGATTATTTGTCTCTCCCTATAAAGCTCGTGACTGACAACATTAATTTCACTCGGGACAGATAATCTGTAATTCCTCGTAACTCGTAAGTTATTGTCTATATATACAATAATATAGCATATATTTAAATAGCTTGTTCCATCGAGTTGTTATGATGTCATATTAATTAAGTCACATTGTTCGAAGGCTTCCATCCCTCTTGAAGCGTTCCATTAAAAAAAAAAAAAGGAAAGAAAGAAAGAAAAAAAAGAAGCAAAATGACAGTCAGCGAAAAATTACAAGCTTATTCTCCAAGAGATCTCAGCGAAGTCGATATAGGTGACAATTTACAATTTAGTGTGTGAAATCTGTGTCATTATAATAGTTTTTTCAAGGATTCTGTCGGGACAAAATGTGGGGGAAATCTAACGGTAATTAAAGGTAGCTAGGTGAGCAATCTAATTAAAATTAGCTCCACTATTACATGTGGATTTAACAGCAGCCCGTTGCAGATCATGCCAGTTGACCTTTCATTCGACCAATCAAAACCTTACTTGCAGAATCATGCCAGTGATTTGAAAAGAATTTGAAAACATTCGGAATTATGCCGAGAGTATGCGAAATGATTCAAGTGAATTATGAAGTACATATGCCAGAAACTAATTTCACTACCGTGATATAAAATTTTAATGTTGAACTTTCGTTTCAAGACGGGAAAAAAACTTGTGATAGTATAGCCAAAAATATATTTTTCTAGTGCACAATATAAATGCATCGTGTTTAAGGTGTATCTTTGTGCCAAATATGAACAATGTACACCTCAGCATTAACATTCGGGCTTTGTTTTTGTCTCCGGGCGACGTTCGGGGCGGGCTGCAAAGGGGTTGACCGCATTTGGCTCGCCGGATCATCGTCGGTGTACTTCGGTTCAAACTGATAGGGAAGTACCCCTGTGGATTTTTTCCTTCTTCCTCACCAATCGAGGTAGCATTAGAATAAATAGACAAATGCGACAAGTGTGGAAATGTCCAAACTAACGTTGATAAGAATGAGCTATTTTCTGAAGAATCATTACATGCTGTCGCCATGCTAACCTACTAATGAATGAGTGGAAATAACACCGGATGCTACGTCACAGGTCAGATGCGGGTCAAATCGACTGGATCATGTAATTTTTCCCCCAAGCGTTTCACAAAAACTCACTTTATTAATAATTGAAAAAATGGTATTTTGTTTTTTTTATGGTTAATAATGTAATCTTTTATGTTTTTTTTTTTATATATACTGTGTATTAATAAATGTGCGATGATTGTGGACCTTTAACAATTAAACATGTTCTAAAAAAAAAAAAATTGTAGTTCATTCACTTCATCAGTTCATTACGAATGTGACCTCTCTTGCTTACATTAGATTTGTGTACCTAAAGGCAGCTTTTGATATCATTGCTTTTCTTTCATGACGTCATCAGTTTCCTCAGACTTTCACGTCTTGTATATTATATAGTTTGTGTCATGTAAGAAGTTTAAAGTTTAAGTTTCTAAACTATTTACACTATGGGTAATAAATACAATGACCCACTCGAAACTCGGAATTTCTGATTATCTGTCTCTCCCTAAAGCTCGTGACTGACAACATTAATTTCACTCGGGACAGATAATCTGTAATTCCTCGTAACTCGTAAGTTATTGTCTATATATACAATAATATAGCATATATTTAAATAGCTTGTTCCATCGAGTTGTTCATGATGTCATATTAATTAAGTCACATTGTTCGAAGGCTTCCATCCCTCTTGAAGCGTTCCATTAATAAAAAAAAAAAAGGAAAGAAAGAAAGAAAAAAAAAAAGAAGCAAAATGGCAGTCAGCGAAAAATTACAAGCTTATTCTCCAAGAGATCTCAGCGAAGTCGATATAGGTGACAATTTACAATTTAGTGTGTGAAATCTGTGTCATTATAATAGTTTTTTCAAGGATTCTGTCGGGACAAAATGTGGGGGAAATCTAACGGTAATTAAAGGTAGCTAGGTGAGCAATCTAATTAAAATTAGCTCCACTATTACATGTGGATTTAACAGCAGCCCGTTGCAGATCATGCCAGTTGACCTTTCATTCGACCAATCAAAACCTTACTTGCAGAATCATGCCAGTGATTTGAAAAGAATTTGAAAACATTCGGAATTATGCCGAGAGTATGCGAAATGATTCAAGTGAAATATATAGTACATATGACCACAAAACTAATTTCACTACCGTGATATAAAATTTTAATGTTGAACTTCGTCCGTTTCAAGACGGGAAAAAAAACTTGTGATAGTGATAGCTTAAGAATTGTAATAAGTGTTGGAGGCCGAATTAGCATAGGGGGTTACATTTTTTAAAGATGTAATTAAACGTAGGGTGCTGAATAAGCGTAGACACCAAAATTTTTTCACAAATTTAATAAACGTAGGTGTACGTTTATTTGGCACTCGAGAGTACCTGTATAACCTTAATGCAAAATGGTTACGATTATTATTTAATCCCGTTGCCATAGAAATAAATCAACGTTCAGCCATATAGTGTTAAAATAACTATCATTATGGCAAACACCAGTAATTTAAAATGTACTAAGGTCTCAACCTTTCTTTTTATACAATCTAAAAACACCACCCATTAAAATAATATGGTGGTATAGTTAGGATACACACATTTTTTTCTTTTAAAAATACTAAATTTCAACTTATATAT
Organism: Gigantopelta aegis; assembly: GCF_016097555.1. Lineage (NCBI taxonomy): Eukaryota > Metazoa > Mollusca > Gastropoda > Neomphalida > Peltospiridae > Gigantopelta > Gigantopelta aegis. The sequence continues at coordinate 9,323 of NW_024535573.1, forward strand.
CGAAATCTGGACTTGTTTTGTCAAGTGCTTAACTTATTATCTTGAAATGTCAGCATATTATCTCAAGATTTTGATTATAATGTCAAGCTCTCAAGCTTTTATCATGACTATATGCCACTGAAGGTACATATGCATTGACAAAACATACGTATAGCATTCAACAACATAATTTGAAAGCTCAAGATAATACGTTCAGATTGAAGTATTGAAAAGAATCGAAGGTGGAGTGATCTAAGTTTGACTGCATATGTGTGTATGTATGTATATGTCTATATCTATATCTATATCTAATAATAATAATAATATATATATATATAAAGTGCTCCTACTGGCAGTAGCTAGTGGACAACCCTCAGTGGTGTCGTGGTTAAGCCATTGGACATAAAGCTGGTAGGTACTAGGTTCGCAGCCTGTTACTGGCTCCCACCCAGAGCAAGCTTTAATAACGACTCCACTACACCCTCTTCTTTCTCACTAACCACTAAGAACTAGCAACTAACCCACTGTCTTGGACAGACCCCAGATAGTTGAGGTGAGTGCCTAGGACAGTGTGCTTGAACCTTAATTGGATATAAGCATGAACATAAGTTGAAATGAATGAAATGTATACATAGCTAGTGGGAATTTCCATATAAACTCAGTTGGTAGAGCAGTGGACTCTCGTACCAAGGGTCTCTGGTTTAAATCCCCTCAGTGGAAGTGATTTTGTTCTGTTTCATAATGGTCAAAATGCCTTTTTGTCTAATGCTGAATAATTCCTATGTATATTTGATTTGTTTCGACACAAACGACTTGTATGCTTCATTGAAAAATTATCATCCAGCTAGTGCTTAAGCTTGACACACTGTTTTTGAAAAGTGTTCTGAAATAATCTATAAATGTATTATATTGTTGACTTTTCAATGTAGTGTTGTCTAATAATTATAAAGTAAATTGTTGTCTTGAAAAAAAAGCAAGAAAATAGGTTTCAATTTGTTTTGTTGTGGTGGTAAAACTGAAAATTTGGACTGCGCTAAAAAATGTTCTCTATAGATTTGTTTACAAGGCCTTGTGGTTTAAACTGCTCATCTAGTCCAAAATCAGTTTAAAAATTGCCAGCCATACAG
>NW_024535574.1:0-12487 GCF_016097555.1 Gigantopelta aegis
TCTCTTCGTGAAACTGTGACTTATGTCCGTGCAAGTTTCATATGACTAGATCATTTGAGGATGTACACTAGAGATGTCGTAAAGAATGGAATTGAGTCATAGTAACAGTAAGGTATGCCATTCCATCTATCTAGTTTGATTTATTTGTTCAGATAGTTTTGATAGCATTATTAGTTGTTTGTATTTGATGTGTTGACCTTAAAGCTTGTATTGTCATTAATGAAATGATTAACTTACTGTTACGATGGTAACAAATACACATGTAATATAATGTTATACTTAAGACACACTCTAATATTAATTATTTAATTTCCAAGTATATTTTTCTGACAATCAGTTACATGAGTTCAGTGTTCAACAATTAATATCATGAGATTATAATCAAGTGATCATTACATGGATGCAAGAAGGTGCTTTACTTAGTGCTTTTATTATTATTAAGGTATAGATGAAAGGAATGGATGGATGATGATTGATGATATATAATAATAATATTGATATCATTTCTCATTTCAGGATAAGATGATCATTGTACCATCTAGTATATATCCATTTTCTAGTAGTGGTGGACAGACTAAATCATGTCAACAAAACTTGTAAGACATTAATTGTTTAATATGATTTCTATACTCTCTATTCATTATCTCACTAGACCTAATAAGGAGATAGGGGGGGTTTTCATAGTTTTATGCATCATGATTCATAAGTTATATCAACAAACTACTTAACTTCAAACTACTTAACTCAACTGACCCACTCAGGCTGAGATATTGCATTAAAAGGAATTCTATAAAGTTCTTACCTCTATCTTGTGTTCATATAGAGTCAATATTTTTTTAATTTTGTATGTTACCATGATGACTCTCATGATGGATTGGCTATTAATTGTTCAGTGTTATTTCCAATTAATAATTCATTATTGTTCTATATAAGTATCTTCTCCTTTTATTGTTACGATTTATTATTATAGACTTAATGAAGATTAATGATACATATATATATAGTATATATAGATATAACTCCTACATCAAACTCATCTAATGCTGCAATCTGTAAGATTGTACCATATCATTATCTTATAAGTAAAAATTGTATATTATACTTGTTAATGTATTCAATTTACACTATATATGTATTTATATTATATTGGTAAATTTGCTCACTGCTAAAAATGATATATCAACAATTGAACATCTTCTGGGTATGTCAAAAGTGGGATGAGTTATAGATAAGAACTAGCCCCACTCTATGAAGATAATGTTTGGTGTACACCTCTCTTTAGTGATAACAGTATATCATGTTTACATCTAATAAAGTGGTGTGTGTACTTGTTATATGTAGATACAATATGATATTACATTCAATTCAAAAAAAAATGTTCAAAGCATTATTGTTTTTGGAAGGGGGGGGATATAATGATTCCATCAATTAGTATTGCCATGGTTTTTTTTTACAGAAACGTTTTTTCTGGCTTATATAATAATATGATCATGATGTTACCACAATGAGACCTTGCATTAAAAGATGTTTTCACTCAGATGTTTGAAAGATTACAAAATACAGGAAGAATCCCCTAAGTTCACTGCAGACAAGATGTTTACAAAACTTGCTCGTTAGTGACAAATGTCCATTGGTGACCATCATTATCAGATATTTTGATGAAGTTGCAGCAGGAATGGAAGTAACAACAACACTATTGAACTACACAACCACTGTGGTAAGTTCATAACAACCTGCACTAACATAGAGGGTCCTATTGAAAATGCTGCTAAAGTAGGTTCAACATCTATAATTAATTATACTCCCTTACAGGTGGTATTATACAACATCAGTTAATAATGAACATTTAGATCATGCTGTACAAGTCCATAGGATATGCACTTTATTACAAGTATGTTACTATTATATATGTAAATACCAAGTACTTGATATTTTGAGCTACACTGTGGATGGTATTCTCTTATAAGTAAGGATAAATCATTGTATATTATATTGGGGTTTTAATGTATTCAATTTACACTATATATATATTTATATTATATTGGTAAATAGGTCCCATTGCTAAAAATGATATATCAACATTGAACATCTGCTAAGTATGTCAAAACAGGGATGAGTTATAGATAAGAACTAGCCCACACTATCAACTAATGGTTAGTGTTACACCTCCCTTTAGTGATAAAGTATATCATGTTTACATCTAATATAGTGGTGTTTTATTTTATATGTAGATACAAATAATGATATTACATTAACAAGCAACATCATACACTGTTATATGAATTACTTGTTGCTATGGGTAACAAGTAGTAATATGTACATAGATATTAGACCTCATGACACCCCTTATTCATATCACTATTGATTTCTTAATCTATATTTTCTTTTGTCATATTGAATCATATTGAACTATGGACATAGTGGTATACTTTTAAAAACTTAATTCATTGTTATAATACTTGTCATACTAACTGGCTATGTGGGGGTTTATGATATATTTGTTACCCCTTCATCATACTATATATGATGTTTAGGACTAAATCTAAAGTTATGTTTTGTTATTATTATTGTACTATTCTACATAACATTGTTAGTACAAACATCATATATATACTATATTACGCTGTATCAACAAGGAGCATATATTGATATGAAAGCTAGTGTTATAATTTCAATTGTTTAATCAGTAATATGACTGACTCTTCCACTTAACTAGTGATCTGTTATCGATTTGATATTACAGCAATTTAGTTGTATAAGATACAATAATAGTAGATTGTGGGGATTTTTTTGATATTTAATGCTTATTATTAATATCCCTATAACATTGCAGTGTACCATTATTTAAAGTTAACATTTTACTACTAAAATTAATATCTTTTATTGGTTGTTTGCATATATATTAATTGTGGTTTCAAAGTTATATTAACTTACCTTATTACTTTCCCTTTTAGAGGCCACTAACACTGCCTAATCTATACAAGAAAGATTAGGGGTGGAGTTTGTGTGCTTTGCATAAAAGAGGCCAATTTTTGACTCTCCTAAACATAACTGAAGCAAGCAGATGACCAATATATAAGGAAAACTGTCACTGAGTATGGCATCAACTCAAAGTTGTGTATGAAATTAGAACTTGATTCATTGTATGTTTAATACATATTGTTAGAGTGACTTGATATATATATGCCACACCATACCTCCTATTCAACACATATATATATAATATTTACTATTTACTTAATGTATGACATCAAGGTGATAATGTTTATTTAGTTTTGTTATACAGCTTTTACTATAAAGTAATATTTGAGTGAGTTCTTTCAATTCCTTATGTCGCACAATCCTCACAGAGAAGTGTTTAGACAACATTATGATGAATTATCAGAACTTGTCTCTGATCTTCTAACAGATTAGCTCTAGCACCTAAACTGTTAGGTGCTCATCTTATTACTCAAGAGTGTTATAATAGTGCTACAGATAACTGTCCAAAGACGATCAGGAAAAAAGGTCTACTACTGATGAGGTCTTATGTCTACTATCAAGAGCCAGTCCCAGTTAACTAACTTAATTGACTCTTTAAAGAAAGTAGAAGCATTCAAATCAGTAGCTGAGAAGATGCAACATGACCTTTCATATACACCTGATAAAGTTGTTGTTATATCTGGAAACAAAGGTATGTAGGACAATTATTAATAATACTAATGAAACTCTATATTCAATTCAAAACACCTAGCCCATGAAAGGCTAGCAATGAGACTCAAACACCTCTATAAAGAACATGAAGGCCTTGTAAGCAGTGGTTCTTAATATAGTAAATCTTTCCCATAGCTGACTCCTTAGGAAATTTGTTTGAATACTGAATTATTAGGACATAAATAAAATGAAAAAAATGATCAATAAAACTCATGTAAATAGATACCTTATGTTTACAAACATGAGGTACTATTTGTTGATAGATACCTAATATTAATTAGTAACATCAAAGAGAATTATTTAGAATCTGTTGAGTCATCAGATATGGGTTGTACTTTGATATGCTCTAGGATAGGTTGTTCACTGAGGTTTCAATATTCTACATTTAAGTATGGAGATTTATTTATAAAAACATATTTCGAACATGACATTTGATTTACTTGTAGATCTAATTATAGAGTCTTAGTACGTATTAATTCACATGCAATTGTAATATACACAAAAATGGAATATTTTAAAAATGGAATTAATTAATAGCTCATCATTGTTAGTATTATTAGTAGTACATATCATAAAAAGATATGGTTATTTATATAGATAAACAAGAAGATGTTGAGACGTTAACAGGAAAGAAAAATGGGGTAAGCTATAGCATACTGTTAGTTAGTACATACTGCATATGGTTATATTCTACTAGCTACTGATAAAGTATTATTAGAGAAACAAGAAGAGATTGAGAAGTTAACTAGAGAGAAAGAAGGTGAGCTATAGTACTGTTTAGTAGTACATACCATATATGTCTATGTTCTATAGAGAACACAAAATGAGATTGAGAAGTTAACTAGAGAGGAAGAAGTGAGCTATAATACTGTTAGTAGTGCATATCATATATGGTTATGTTGTATAGCTACTGATAGTGTATCTGTAGAGAAACAAGAAGGGATTGAGAACTTACTAGAGAGAAAGAAGGTATAAGCTATAGTACTGTTAGTAGTACATACCATATATGATTATGTTAATAGAGAAACAAAAACAGTTGAGAAGTTAACCAGTAAGCTATAGCATACTGTTAGTACATACCATATATGGTTATGTTTAGCTATAATACTAAGAGGAAAGAAGTGTCCAATGTCACCTAGTGTTCTTTCCATGACATCACAGTTACTGTTTACATTGAGATAATGTACTGATTTATGGAACTATAGCTCATCTATGTCATGTTACATTCCACACAGTATTTCTATGGTACTATTTGACATTGGACATTCTCTTCCCTCTCATCTACTCTTAATATTACATATCTTATAGTATTAGGTTCTAGGACTTGATATGTTATTATGTGTGTTATATTTGCATACACAAAAAAAATATGATGAGTTATTCCTAATTATACTTCATAATGCAGCATATCTTGGAGTATGCAGATTTTATTTGTACATACTTATATCATAGATTTTTTCTCAACATGTGTCGAAATTACTCATATTGCTATTAAAATTATGATTTATAATATTCATTATGTAGGAATGTGGGTGATCATACCCTTTTAATTATTCTACTACTGGCAATTGCTATTGCTTGTTCAAAGATGTACATGTAAAAAGAAGGTAAGCAAAGTAAACAGCAAAAAATGTATAAACATGATGAATAATGGATAATGAGTGCACTGAAGAGCTTGATAAAGGACTTTTAAATATTATTATGATTGTTTACTTTTATTTTAAATTTTTATAATTCCTATAGATACACATTACATTAAAAAAAATGTCATTGGAGGAACAGCAGACATAATACAATGGACAGATGCTTCTTTTAGAATGGATCTTACTACCTGGGAATTTTACAAAGGGACATAATGTTAATAATTAGTTTCTACAAGTCATTCTAATCAATTTGTGATCCCCAAAGGATATAAACTTTCTTTCTCAGACATATCAGATATTTTTAGCCAGTGAAAAGCTTCAAAACCAGTGACAGTAACATTAAAAAAACATAATGCAATTATTACTACTGAAGAAGAGGCTAAGTCACTTGTTATTCTCACCGAAATGATAAGTAAAAAAAGAAATATTACGTGGGCATACTGAGCCATATCGTACCTTTATTACATTTCAATTGACTGAATCAAGTGATGTAGCAGTTGCTGGACTCGATGACATAATACTAAATATTTGCTATCCTTTACCCACAAAAATTAGTAATTATTACGATAGTACTCCTCATTGCAAATACTTGCCTTTATTTCCCAATCAGAGCAAATCATAAGGTTTCTTATACTATACATATATTCCATTGTAATCATTTTTAAATGTTTTAGAACAAGAGAGAGGAGTTGTTGAAACTGAATGGATAGTGATGATAACCCAATCCCTCACAATGTAGAAGTGAATGAACCAAATTATCCCTTGGAAATAAAGCCTAAAGGTTGTTGGAAACATTAACTGATAAGAACCAATTAAATGTATATAATAATTTATTGATATACTCATAAATTAAGCAATTATTATTTCAGGTACTGATGAAATTAGGATATGATTCATACACTGGTTCTGTAGTGATGCAATGGATACATGTAATTGTTCTGTCCAGCAATCAAAGATATATTCATAACACATATGAAAACAGAATATAACACCTTTGTTAATAGTATGTTACCTTTTAAATTGACTTAATTCAAATTTTACTTTTTAATAGATCAGATAATTCCACAAAAGTTACAGGACACATTTTGAAGACAGTCAAAGGTATACCACTATATATACTATTTATTGCTATTTACTGAATGTTGTAGACAATGTTGTAATATAGGTGTATTTGTTGTTGCGTTTGTTTTGCCCGTAATCTCTATTGTAATTTGGAACCATACCCCCATGAAAAATAAACCATACTCTCTGAAATTTACATATAAAACCTTATATCACTCTATAGATCAATCCTGTCGTAACAAAGCTTAATTATTATACATCACATAATACCTTTTAATTATGTGGGCTGTGGAAATAAAAAAGGTATATATTATTTTTTTGATCAGTACAAACGCTTTTTGATTCCCCCCCCGAACATAAAATTTATTATGACAGCTGTTTATTTTTACATCTTCTTATCAATTTACAGCTATAGGACTTAGTCTTGTGTCCCTTTTCTTTGTACTACTTTTTAGTTCTCATTTAAAGATACAGGTGGAATTTTCAGAAGGTTAATTAATAATTATAATATTTTTTCCCCCACTGGTAGGTTAACCACCAAAAAATGGTGTCCAATTAGCCCCCCCATTTTTTGCATTTTCTTTTACTACAGTGCTTACCCGTTGAATAGTATGGTCAAGTTTGGAAATTTTTTGGCAGTCTTATTAAAGTTTCTCTAAAAACCAAATGCAAGCAGATTCTTCAATAAGATATTCCATTTATACAAAAATTATAACTATAAATGTTTGACATTATATATATATGTATATAGTAGGTATGGACTTGTAGTGTAGGAGCTAGCAACTTATTACTTTTTTTGAATAACTTCTTTTTGCTGGTAAATACAAGGCTATGTAACAATTGCTGATCATTTTTATAGATATATTGTCTGGAGAATGAACTATCAAATAAAAAAAAAAAGGGAATGATCAATAATAGAAAGAGGGGGAGGCACATTTTCATAATTGACTGAATATGAGAACAGAATGCGTAAAAAGAGATGGAGAGGAAGGAGGTAACAATTAACATGCATGAACAAAAATCTTTTTAAGATATTGTGTATGTAATAGAATGGAATGTACATGTAAAACATAGTTTGTTATCTAGGGATCATGATGGTATATGTCACATGGAAACATATAATAGTTAATAGCAGCTACACATATCCAAACTCAATATAAAATTATTAACTCCTTGTTATGTTCATTAGTACCTCTCTTTATTTTCTCAATAGCTATACATTATATTTATACCTCATATATCTTCAGACATAGAGCATTTAATGTAGTGGAGTCATATTAGAGCAGATTAATATCAATTATATGATATAACTCTTTATAAACTCTGCTAATGCTGTGCAATGTGGCAAGACCACATCAATAATTTTATAATAAAATAATAAGAATAATGTTTATATAGGAACAGTACTACCTGTAATAATCGTATCCTATTATGTACAGCATGATCTAAAGATTTATCATTACATGATGTGGTATTATACCACCTGTAATATAAGATACTAAATTATTTAATATATACATTCAATATATTAATGTACATGTAATACTAAATTTTATTCACTGTCTGTATATAAAGATAAGTTAAAGATCGGCTACTGAGGTAAATGTTTTCTACTGAAGGTATATGGTTTGCTAAGTTAGTAGAAACTATATTGTATGAGATGTATAACTGACTTCTATTATGTAACATTGTCAAAGGTGTAATAACTGTTCTCGGGAGGTTTTATAAGTAGTCGGGAATACTTGAAAAACCTCTAAGGATTCTTATCAAGATTGGCTGATATTTATAAACTATAAAAGCAAATGATTTCATTGGTCAATTAACTACTAAACATAGGAAAACTTGAACATTATTTAATAACCCACTACTGTATTTATTATATTATATAGTACATATCTATATAAGTATTACTTAATTATTATAATTAATATATTATTTCTACAACCAAATTTACACTTCACTATGAATACTATTTTGATAGGACATACTGATTATTATGAAGGGAACATACACGTATGACTTCTGGTTTTAGATTAGTATCTCTCCAGGTCTTTGCCCAGCATATTCTATGACACAAGTCTTCAGAATAGTCTCTTATGAATTTTCATACCTATTGTCTTGTTTATAACATATTATTAGTGTCTTTAAAATAAGTTGTTATGTAATATACTAATATACTGATTTTATATTTATTAAATATAGTTTCGATTGTTGTCTTTATGTCACAGGTCCTATTCCTATTGTAATCTATGGGGTAATGATTGGGATGAGAATGGATATTTGAGATTGAAGTTTGGAAGAATACTTTGTGATGGTGTATGGATTAAATTAGTGGTGTTTAATGAGTTATTGTTATTAGGTATTGTTGAGAGGTAGTTATGTATTACTGTGACTGATATTAGTGCAGTAAAAACATGTGACATGTCCATGGATCTATTTATTTAACTCATCTTTTTAACAATTCTTTCAGTCACATCATGTATTTTATTAATATTTTTTATATTAATTGTTATAAATTAATTTTTAAGGTATTTATTGATATTATATATTTATAATCATGAAACTTGTTTAATTATGTGGACAATATGACACCTGCAAATGTTATGAATTTATTAATAAAATACATGATGTGATAAACAACGTTCACTTCCTGGAAATTTGGGTAGTGGTGATAGTAAACAACTACAATCGATGTATCTGTATATGTAAATATGAGATATCGAAATCCATATTATGTACTTTACTAAATATATATGTAACATTTGTAGTTTTGGGGGTTAAGACATGGTCCTAAATAGCGTGAATGCATACTTTGTCTTCATAGTTCTATTAAGGTACAGAGAGACTTTGGATTATCCTACAAATTTGATTGCTATAAGTTTGTTGTCAATTCAAAACAATATAAGTTATTCATTAGTGATTGTTTATTATTGTGACTTGTAAACTACATCTTCACTAAGTTATCAACTGGATGTCCTGCTACTAGGACATCCAGTGAGATATACTATTGATGTGTGGGTAGTGTGATTAAGTGGATGGAAATACGTCAATATGTTACAAGTAAATAGATTTTGGAATTGTTTTTTGTTTTAATTGTTCGTTTTCTGAAAAACGTGTATCAATTAATAATAGCCCTCGCATAGTTATAGTTTTTTATATTCCACTTAACCTTTAAGCTTCTAACAGGGTTCACTTTAAGTCATATATTTAAAAAATTTAGGAAATTTTTTAATTATAATTTTATTTTAAACTTTATTATAATATTCTTATTAGGAAAATGGGGATCAAAAATTTTCAATAATCCTACTCTGGATTGTTATATTATTTTCAATAGTATGTAAAGAAAGGTAAGTTAGCAACAAAACCCAAAATTTATACATAATAATGAGGACAATAAACCTTTAATATACTTACGAAAAAGAAAGTTGATTTTGTGCCAAAAAATTATTGGTTTATGGTTTTCAACTCTTTAGTCTAAACATCTATCCCCAAGTTTAAGAACAGCGTATTAATTTAGGAAATTTTTATATTTAATTTGTTTAAATGTTATTTATAACAATTCAATCCTATAGAACCCTCATTAAAAAAGTATTGGAGGAAAAGCAACTAAAAATGGACAGATGTCTTTGTGTAATCCCGGAAGTTTAAAAGGAAAAAGTTATATATTGTTTCTATCATATTCTCATCAATTTGTGACCTCAAGGTAAAATTTTTCCAAGTTAAAATAAGGTCGGAAAAAACTTCAACAATCATTGACCCTTACACTAAATAATGCGTTTATCCTTTGAGAAGAATAAGTCCTTGTTATTCTTACCAAATAATGAAGGAGAAACAAAATTTCAAGGCTATACGAACCAACTCTGCTTTATTACATTTCAATTACAGAATTAATCCTTAGCTGTTGACTAACAACCTTATATAAAATTTGTTTCCTTTTAGGCAAAAATCAGTGATGATAGATAGCATCCCTTACTTGGAAATACTTCCCTTATTTCAAACAACTCAACAAACCCTGGGTTTTTTATACTTAATATTTCAATATTAAATATTTACTTTTTTAGAATCTAGAAGCTTGTTGAAACTAATAATCGTAATAACCCAATTCCTCACAAAAAAAAAAAAAAGTTATTTTAATAAAATGAGCTCTTTTGAAGAAAAAGGTTTTGGCATTATAAATGAACCAATAAAGTATGTAAATTTATTGATCCATTTAATTGAACAAATTTTCGGTAATTAAACATCAAAGAGATCAAATAAATTAGAATCATATATACAATACTGTTTTGTCCCAATCAAAGATAAAAAGGTTGTTACCTAAGTTTAATTTAAATTACTTAAATTCTAACTCTTCTCTTTCATAATAAACAACAAAGCTACGGAATTATTTGGAAAAAATCAAGGTATACCACCCTATATACTTTTTTAAATTCGAAATGTGGAGACAACATAAACTTAATGAATTATTGCTATATCTTTTTATTGGACTTGTTGTCCTTTTTTTCTCTTCAAGTTTGGGCTTTGAAAGGTAAAGTTCTCTTTGAAATTTTCCAAAAACTTCAAATATGAGGTCATTGAAGCAGTTTTACCTTATTGGTATTTAATATCTTTCTTTTATGGTTCCTTTGCCCATCTTCCAATTTGTGTTATTTTTTAATATACAGTTAAAAAAAATAATTTTTTTTTAATTTGTTGTATTTCTTATTTTATAATTTACATATTTTTGAAATAGTTCTTTATTTTCTTTCATTGTATCCCCTTTTTCTTAAATTAATAACATTTAAAAGGTTATTATTATTTTAAATTAAAAATAAACTTGCTTTGTTTTTTTTACAATTTTAAGTTTGGCCAAATTGGAACTTTTTGAAAGGCCTTTGTAGGCCAATTTTATCAAAACCCGATAAAATTCCTTTGCTATAAATCCTAAAACTTGTATAATAAAAAAGCTAGTTACTTTTTTATTGTGAGTTGTACTTGTATTTAGGAGTTTTATTCAATTTGAAAATTTCTTTTTTGCTGGTGAATTCAAACTTATTTTCATTAAGCAGCCCAGTTAATAACAAAACATTTATTATTAGAATTTCAAGGCAGCTGAAATTTGAAATCCTTCATGGGAAAACTAGTTTAAGTCTAATTTATATGTACTTTATCATTTGAGGATGTCACAAATAAATTTAAAATGAATGGCTTAGTCATAGAACGTAAAGTAGGACCATTCTTCATTTTTATTTATTTTTAATAGTTTTGTGCTTAATTTTGTCTTGATGTGTTACTTAAAGCTTGTTATTCTAAAAATGAAAATACAGTTTCATGGAACAAATCCATAATGGATACTTAATTGACAACCAATATTAATTATTTAATTTACCATATTTTTTGCAATCAGTTTCATATTCTGTCCAACAAATTATAATGAGATTTAATCAATTTTATATATGGATGTCAAAAGGTGTTTAATTATGCTTTTTTAATTATTAGGTTTAGTGAAAAAAAAAGGAAATGGTGATGGATTGATAAAATATAATAATATTATATCATTTCTCATTTTCAGGAAATATTTTTTACCATTATATATATCCATTTTCTAGTGTTGGCGCTAAATCTTCAAAAATTAAAACTTTAATTAGATAATATCTATCTTTATCATTATCTCACTGGCCAATAAAGAATTTTCTAATTTTAGTAAAAATTATAAATCAAACAAACTACTAACTCAATGACTACCAGCCTAAAAAAAACTCGAAAAAGTTCTTAATCATCTTTTTCACAAGTATTATTTCAATTTTTACTTTATGTTACCATTGACTTTCATGAAGGATTGGCCTTTGTTCAGTGTTATTTTCAATTAATTTCAATTGTTTATGTAAGATCTTCTCCTTTTATAGTTACTAATTTTAAGACTTAAGAAAACAATATAAAAATATAAATTAACCCTACTCAAACTCTCTAATCTGCAATTTAAGATTTATACCATAGATTATCTTAAGAAAGCAAATATTGTAATTTTTTGCCATGTAATTTATTTTACCATTATATATTTATAATATTGGTTTAAATTTGCTGACGCTAAAAATGATATATAACATTGAACA